>NW_012154951.1:3037789-3118115 GCF_000956105.1 Propithecus coquereli | reverse complement strand
TTTCCACTCATAGAGCCGGTCCATACAGCTGTCACTTTTTTTTTCCTGTCCTTCTAAAAGAACTAAAAGGCAAATGTTTTGCAGTGTGGAACGGAGTCTCAGAGCTAGGAGGCTTGCTGGTATGCAAGCTAGCAATGACAAAGGTGAGAATTGACTCTCAGTCTCCTCCTTTCCCGAACATTAAACAGATTCCCTGTTTTAACATATTATCTTTACATGGCATTTTTCATATGTGCAATGGGAGTAACTTAAGCCTTCAAAAACCAAATGAGAACCACGTATCTACTTAATAAAGAGGAAACCAGGACTCACACGGGCTTGCCCCAGCTGCCTGAGGTTAGCATCCTTCTGTTTGTATCCCAAGAACCCAAAGGCAGTGTAGCAAGATGGTTAGGGGATTGGGCCCGGAGTTAGACAGGCCTGCCGACAAATTCTAGCTTCACCACTTACTTGCTATGGGAGCATGAAAGCATTTCTTCTTGTATAAAATAGTGCCTTCCTAATAGGGTTATTTATTCATTCAGCAAACATGTACTGATCACCTATCACAGGGGAAAATCTTCTAGGCATATAGTAGTGAATAAGGGAGTAAAAAATCCTGCCTCCACGGAGCTTACATTCTGGTGGGTCATTGCTAAGATTAAATGAGATAATGCATTGAAAATGCTTTCCACGGTCCCTGGAACAGAGTGGATTTGCAATAAATGTTTCTTGACAAAATTAATATGACCTTTATAAATGACTGGAGGTGATGGCACTTGCCTTTCATCCTAAATGCATCTATGAAGATAGTAAATGTAATATTAACAAACCCTTTATTTACTCTTCCAAGAACCATTTCATTCCATAGAATGCACTCGGGATTTAGCCATGGTAGTTGGGTTTTATAATTTAGAGTTCTTGGGTTGCAAACAACAGAATAATAAAAAAAAAAGAATCAGCTCTAGCTTCCTCAAGCAGAAGGGCAGCAGGCTGTCCATGGCTGATGAAATTGATGAGAGGGTGTTGAACTACGGTTAGCAACTAAAAGATCTGGAGCCTGGGAACTAAACTGCAGGGGAATTCTGATCATGATTCAGATTTCGGTAGGTTCTCCCTGGGTTCTCTGCCAGCCCCTGGGGGCAAAAAGGGAGTGAGGCTTTTGCTTATTGGCTCTCAGTGTGTATCCAATGGAGAAGGAATAATTCTGTGAAAGGACATTGTGGTTCTGTTACAGTCAAGAAATAACCCATGATAGCTGTGGGGTCTTAAAGCTGGTTGGGGGACCTTGTCAGCACAAACGCTTGACATTAAGTAAAGGAATGGGGTTCTCGTTCCCAACTAAACAGTGGGAATTCTACCACCCAGTGGCTATCCTCTGAAATTCCATAAATTGAAAAGCATTCTTAGGCTTTAGTTAATTTTTGCTTTAAAAACATAAGTATATGCATAAGTATATATTTATCTGTACATATATATGGATATGTTATACATTTACACACTAAATATATCTTGTGAAATTTCATCCCTGACTTTAATCTTCCAAAGGTGAGCCCTCCATCTTGTGGTCTCTGCATCTCATTGGCATTCGTCACTGTGCAGCCTTTGCCTTTTATATTGTCACAATTCCAGAAACACGGAGCGTCAGCAATGGGCATGTCTTGTGAGCCCAGTGGTATGCTGGTTGTGAGAATATGGAGGGACCTGTTACATTACATCCTATATTGACATGTATTTGCTATCCCTAAGAAATCATTTATGTGTCTCTGCCAAGAAACATTAGCCTTTTCATTTTTTCAAGTTTTCAAATAAAATATGTAGAAATAATATAAGGGAAGTGCATAGTTCAATGCTTAATTGACTTAATTGATAGTCAATAAATGGTAATTTATAGGACTATCCTATACCCTGAACTTCCTTTGATAGCTCTGTGAAACCAAAGATGTCCTTGGGAACAAAACTGCCTGAAAATTCTGGTCAAGATTCAAATTCCAGGGAGGGAGTTTCCAACCACCTGCCCGTGGGCTCTGTGCTGGCCCCTTGGTAATGAGGGGAGAGTAGAGATTCTGCTTATTGGCTCCCCAGTGTGTATCCAATGTGTACCATTAATCAAAGGTAAATTCCGTGAAGGAGGGGCTGGATCTATTTTATTAATATATGCCGCTATACCCCACAGTTAGCACAGTTCTGAGTACATGTTATGCACCCGAGAAATATTTGTTCGAGAAATGATCAAATTGGGAAGCTCTAGACAGAGGCCAAAGGAAAATGACTAAGCTACTTGCTTGAGTGGCTATCATTAGTGCATAATTTTCAAAAGCAATCCTAGGACGAGCAAGATGTTTAATCTCTGTCATGAAATGTAACCTTTGGAGGGAAGACAAGCAACCACAGTGTGACTTCTCAGAGTGCCCTGTAGCTTTGAGCAGGGCCCGGGCCTCTTTCTCATGTGGCTGTTGGGAGCCAACAAGCAAAGGCATTTTGTATGATACAGTGAACCACATTTAGTCAACGATGTTTGCAATGACTAATGAGTCCTGGTAAGAAGAAACCAGGAAGCAGTGGCCTACACTGCAGAAAATGTCAGCACAGAGAATCCTTGCTCACAATACTGGCTGCAAGAGTTCAGCATTTGGCTTTTTCAACAATTGCTGTTTGATTTTCTTTATGGTTGTGGTGGCACATTCTGGAAAGGCAGTAAGGCTCTAATATATTTTGTGGGAGCTCTACGGGGTCGGGGTAGGGGATATAAATGTTTTGTTTTGTATTGTAACTATGGCAACAAACTTTTAAATACCATATTTTCTCTTGGTTTGGGATGGCAGAACTTGGTGATAGTTACATGTCTGATGGTTCCCATGATATGACAGTAGTGCAATCATTCATTTATTTGATGCTTATTTATTGACTATCTACTATATGCTGGGTCTGGCAACACTTTTGTGTTTTTCTGTGTTTAAGTTGCATTGTTTTGTTTTGTAGCGTATCCCTGTATGCATCTCTTTGCTTGCCTAATTACTTATTATGCTTTCACCTCTCCTCCTACATCACTTCTTCCAAACCATCAACCCCCAGCATCTTAACACAGCTTAGCTGCCTCTACTGGGCGCCCTGTAGCAACTGTACTTTCCCCGATGATTTCTTAATCTGCCTCTCTGTAATCTGTTCTGCCTCTCCCACGGATGAGAAGCTACTTGAGGGTCTGGTCTGTGATTGTCACTAGTGCAGTACCGTTCTTCAACGTAGTGTCTAAAACATAGTAAGAGCTGATTAAGCGTATGTTGAATTAATGCAGAATAAGGCATTAAATAAACCTGAAATTATTTTTGGACGACATTATACAGTGTACAACATTAGGTATTTTAAGAAGCATCAAGCGTAGTAGGTACTTGCTTGTCCCAAGAGAGCTCTCAGTTAACTCAACCATTCTAGAATATTTGACAAGTGCTTTTTGAATGCCTAGTATGTTCAACGTGACCATCTATTTGAAAGTAAAGATGACTATTTTAAAATATAACTAATATTAAAAGGTGTTTGTCTTGAGTGCCCAAAGATAGGTTCAAATAAGATAAGGAGGGGTTAGGGGCCCCAGCCATGGGTGGGAAGATTACCTAAAGAGGTTGATAAAATATTTCAACTTAGTTCGTATTGAAAAAAGTCCTTTTTTTCCTTGCGTGCCCTTTCTTCCTTCCTATCTGTTCATTCATTCATCTGGGATTTATCCAACATCTGCCAAATTCCAAGCATCGTATTAAATACTTGGAATATAAAAATAAATGACACACCCCTCCCCAGAAAATACACAATAGTAAACACTTTTTAAAGGTGAGCTTTGCCTGTGAGCCAAACATTTTAGTACAATGCTTATTTTCAGTATAAAACTCATCTTTGTGGGACAAGGCCTTCTTGGTTTATAGAGTTTTTATTCCTTCTCTATCTTTGCTAAGCCTGTGGGACTATTTGACTGTTGGCCTCTCAGTCAGACCAGACACAGCTGGGAGGCCATTGGATGAATGTCTGGTAATTGGATAGGTCCATAATCAAGTTTTATGTGAAGTCTAGATGTGCTCACCGTGTGCCTTCATTCCCCAGGTCAGAGGGAAAATCTGGATGCCTTAACACACCAAAAGGTTAGGAGAGGTCTTTTTAAAATAGTTGTCAAAGGGATTTACATGAACAAAATAACATAACTATGCTAAAAATTCCGTGACCCGATAAGAAATCCCCTATCTGGATTCCTGGCAACAGTATTTAAGACTAAAAATGATTCTCCATTCTCAGAACTAACACTCCGTATCTGAATGACTTACCTGACACTTGTCATACACACATAGCCTTGTGGAGTTAGTTATATTTTCAGTGTTCCTGTCTCACTTCCTTGACTAGGTTATAAACTCTTTGGGGATAATAAAAATAACCATAGACAATGCTTAATATTTATTGAAGGTCTATCGAAGGTGTCTACGTGCCAGCCAGTATTCTAAGGACTTTCCATGTTTTAATTCATTTAATGTTTACAACAGCCTACGAGGCAGGTATTTTATTATTTTCTTCACTGTCGATGAGGCACTAGGTCTTGGAGAAGTTTAGTAGCTTGCCCAAGGTACGTGATCTTAGTAAGTGGCAGAGCTAGGATTCATGCTCAAGTAGTCTGACTCTAGAACATGTACCCTTAGCTACTTCATTGTTTGGTTCTCTAGCTATCTCGTGCTTCACTGAATGGGGACTTGAGCATGGGAGATACTCCAAAAATATTAAATCAGTGGTTTATCAAATAATTTTCTAAATGCTTTCATAATTTTATCAAATTTCTATATATACTTCTGGGTAAGAGATATAAGGCAATCGTTATTATCTTAATATGGTTGGTGAGAATATAAATAAAGATGGGGGATTATTTCAGGTACAGCAAAGAATTCTCTACAGAAATTTCTCCTCCTTATCACCACCAAAAATGAGTGGTGGCTAAGTGGTCCTCAGGTTCAGATATGGAAACATGCCAGACCTCCAAATTTGAGATTCATCTAGTACACTTTCCCCCCTCAAAATGCATCTCGTTGATCTGAGGCAGCATAGTAGATATAACTTAGGAAGGCTTTCTTTTCATTTGTTTAATAAATAATAATAATTATTTGGCCCATTGTCATAGAGCACATAAAGTATTACTATAAGGACCTTAATGCAAATATCGCTTTATGCTTAATTTTCTGTACCCTCTTTCTGTCTTACGTATCTCTCACTTTCCCCACATTAAAGATGTTTTAGAGAATATCTTCTACTAAAGATGATCCCCTCTGTACTTACATTTAATCAAACTATGAAGTTTTAGGTATCTAAAAATTTCAACTGGATCTTTGCTTTCTATAATGGAAACCTTCTTCTAATATAGAAAACCAATATCCTAAGTGCCAAATGCTTAATTAAAAAAAATTCTTTACAAATCCCTTAAACAAAAAGGAAAATCCGTCAAAGGAGATCTTTCATAACTCCAGAATCAAACCGGCAAATAATTTTGACTGGTATTATTTCATGTAGATCATCCTGTTAACCTGCAGATACCACCCACAATGCATCATAAATTCCCTGAGGGCAGTAACTAGTTGAAAGTTGAAAGTTGACATAATTGGTACACACATACGCAGATGCTATCACGCACGTGCACACACACACACACACATACATATATGTATCATGTATCTTATACGTATCTATTTCACTATATAGATAAAAGCTGATAAAATGTGCTTGTGAATAGACAAAAACTGGGCTTTATAACGGGGTGAGGTACTAAAACACTTCAAAAGGGTGAGTTACGTTGATGTGCTTAACCGATATTTCATAGGATAGGAAAACTCAAATACGACCTTATACCTTAGGATTTCTATGAGAACATAAAGGTTGGAAAAGCGTTTTATATCGAAGATACCACAATGAGGAGGTGGGAAGATGGGAAAACAATTTTTATAAAGGAAAATCAGAAGAGGAAGTGACTCCAGTGTTGACGGGAGGTAGGCAGGAAAGTGAATGAGTGGCGTGGCTAGGAGGGGATGCCAGCCCATGAGGATGGCCACGGAAACTCAGCGTCAGGGCTGCAGGGTGCAGGAGAGAGTGGAGACCCCTGTGTAAAGTGGTCAACTGCTCCTCAAATCCCAGTCTTTTCAGAGCTCCTGATTTATTTTCACAAAGCAGAAATTTCAAATGAAATTCCCAGCTAAATAAACATTAACTAATCTAATAATGTTTAAAAATGTTTTGTAGGCAAAAGCCATGTTAGCCAAATGAAACATATGCCTGGGCTTGTTCCTCCTGAATACCTCCAGTTTGCAACCTGAGCTAGAAAGAATGAAATGATATAAACATATAAGTCTTAATTCAAAATGTGGCGGCTTGCCTCTCTAGTGTGGGTTCATTGTATTTTTCTGTCCTACGTGAAGGGGATAAGTACTAGTGAAAATGTGATGGGTTGATAAAGAAAACTAGAACCTTGCTTCTCAAACTCTGGTTGTGGACTAACTTCTGCATTACCTAGGAGCTTGTTAGAGATTCAGAATCTCAGGCTGGGCCCCAGCTTTCCTGAACCAGAAACTGGATCTTAACGAGATCTGCAGGTGATTTGTACGTACATTGATGTTTGAGAAGCACTGAATTTAGTGTACTTAGACAAATCATGTAGCAGAAGTTTGAGCAGATAGCAAAATTTCAGAGACTCTTCAGTGTTACTAGTCGAACATGGGACAGAAAAAGGTTCACTCTTCCTGAAGCTTGAACAGAGCAGTGAATATGATAATGTTGACGTATTTAGTAATGCGTTCACAATGTTAAGTTCTTTGCAAGAACTTGATGAATCACATACAAGGCTCAACACAGGTAATGGATTTATTTGGTGATCAGTAAATTACCTTATATTGTCAGTAAATTGTTGAATCCTGGACAACTGATAAGATCATTTGTTTCACGTGTTTTTTCCAATATTGTGCTTAGCCTCAAGTATAAATTGAATAGAGTGACCTTTTGATACTCTGTCAAATTGACTGAATTTCCTAAGATTCTTTGGTTCAGGTAGCATAAATTTTTGATATTGGGTCCACAGCTATTGCGTTGGACCCAGCATAACAATATCTTATCATCGGTTCCGATAATACCATCAGCACCAGCACAACATGTTACTAACGGTGTATGTGTGTGAGCACATGCATGCGTATGTTTCCAATCAGAACTTCATGGCAAGTACAGAAACAATATGCAATTTACCCAAATTAAATCTAATCACTACGTGTATTCCAAAATATGATTTTGGCCAATGCTGGAAATTGTGTTCTAGCTTGCTAGCTGGATCTTGAGTTTGTGAGATGGATAAGTCAATTAGTAGTTCTTCAGTTTATTAGCAATTTAATTGTCAAAATGTAATGAGACTTCTGAACTGCAACAGCTCATTAGAAGCAATGGAACATGTGACCCTTTTTTCTAGAATATTGAGTGAACTATGTTTTCCCCCTCGAAGAGATCTTGAAGATAAAATTAACCATTAGGTTTAAATTTATACCTGTGAAGGTATAGGAGTTTTGAATTTTGCTACTGAAAAATGCTCTGGAAAAGTTAGGGTCACTGAGAAGAGGGCAACTAGGGTTTGAATTCCCACTCTGCCAGTATGTCTACATAACCTTTGATGAGTTACTTAACTTCTTTAAGCCTCTATCTCCTCACCTGCAATATGGTAATATAATAACTATTTCAAAAGATTGTTAGGCACCTAAAAGGCAGTAGCATGTGCAAAGTGCTCAACAATATCTCTAGCACATAACAAGAGCTCGGTCATGACTGTAATTGTCATTCTTTTAATTGTCAACTTAGATATTTTTCTTCTCTTACCTTTGTCTCTAAATGTTTGATTATTTTTTCAAGATTAAAGAAGCCATCATTAAAAAGCATGTAGTCCATCATATTATCCACTACAAAGAAGGCTGTGTCTTGCTGTCATGCTTGTACTTTATATTAATAGAAATTGACGTTTTCTACTAAAACAAGAGTTTACTTTTTAGTTCCCCGGTAGATCGTGGCCATCTTTATTTGACTTTTGTGGCAAAATTACTCTGATCACTGTCACAGAGGCTCAAAGAGAAATCTTGCTTCTCCTCCAATGCTTTATTATAGTGCTAGCTCCCAAAGATGATCTTGGCAATATTTAAGAATAAAGAGCAGTTGAAGAGTTGTGAGTGGTGATTAAAACTTTAATTCATCTTTTGAGGATAGTTATTGTTTCCTGAAGCCCACAGCCCAAATGAACAGTATAAAATGAAAAGGGTATTTCCAACTAAAAGTGATAATAAAAATAATAAAATTATGGATTATTCCATTCTCTTTCTAAAAACTCTTTTCCAATTTTTATTTTTATTTTTCTCCATATTTTCATTTTTTAGTCTGTTTTTTCCTTCATTCAACATTTAAATATTAATAATTATATTACATTGTAGATCAGTGATTGTGCTGGACAGCCATGGTGCTGTAAACATCATGAGGACAGGGACAGAGGGACAGTGTCTGTTGGTGTACCACTGTGCTCCCCACATGCCTGAGACACCCGCCATCCAAAAAAATTATTATAAATCTATGAATGGATAAAAGAAGGAATGAATGAGTAAAGCCAAATAAAACGTGGCCGTGACCTTCAAACAGCTTAAGTGTGTATTATGACCTCTTTCTCTTTTGTTATTATAAAGAATTTAAGTAAAATACTGGCTATATTGACAGAAGACTATCTTCCCGAGACTTATTTTTAAATAAGATGAATTAATTTATTCCTTTCCTTATCATCTTCAAATACAATAAAATTTTCTTTTTCATATGTATCCCATATTTTATATTTTCTGTGATTCAGTGGTTCTTGATTTTTTTAAATCATATTTTTGTCTTAGTTCAGCTATTCCAAATTGAAGGCAATATCTGTGAGCATTTTATCAGCTATACTAAACTCAATTTATTATGTAAGTAGCAAGGCCATGTAGTCAGGGCTAAAGATTGTGATATGGCTCATCTTATGTAATAGATTAAGTTCTCATGGCATAGGTTTCCTAGGGTTTCTTCCTTAGTCTTGCCTTTTTATTGATAGTTTAACATTTTGAAAATAATTTTAAATAAGGAACATCATTTCAGAAAGAGTAGGAAATATTTATATGGTGTGTTATGGTGCCCTTTATGCCAAATATCTCATTTAATCCTTACCGCAACGTTATGAAGCAACTATCTGCATTTTTACAGTTGACAGTGCTGAGCTCACAGGGCCTGAATGCCTTCTTCAAGGGCACAGGCTGAACATGATATAATTAGAACTCGAACCCCATTCTTCTAAGGCCAAATCCCGTAAGATTTTGACTCCACTACTTTGGAAATATCCACAGTGGACATAAGCAGCAAAATAAAAGTCTCTGGGTTAATATTTCAGGAATATTGAATGCTCTTCCAAGGACAAATTGGGCAGCAATCGACACTGTAATGGCACCAAACTATTTTGCTATCAATTGCTAAAGCCTGATGTTTTCATATTGTACATGGATCTATTCCAGGGCCACCCCTAACTGATAGCATTCGCTCTTTCATCCCTGAACAAATTATAGCTGGCTGACATTGTCCCGACAAACAGACCTGGAAAGTTTGTCTACAACCGCTGGTATCAGCTGAGGCAACTGGGACTCTGGGAGAGGGTTAGCTCCGGGGCATCCTGATTTCTCTTCTGTTCCCATGGCTTGGCTATAGAGTCTCAGACAAATGCTGTCATTGTCTTTATACAGGTTGTTATCATCTACTTGCTGTCGTTGGATGCTGTAAAGAAACAATGAATTGAAGTCAAGTTTCAGCTATATACATATAGTGAAAATTCAGTAAATATTGTTTGAATGATCTTATCTGAGAGGCATGAATATTTAGTGCTACATTTTTGTATAATGCTTCTTAACTCTTCCTCAAAGCACATGGTTATTTTGCTATTTTTATGTCTAGTAAGCTTATTGGACATCCGTGGCCGATTTCACTGCCGCCTGTTTACAGATCAAAAACTTAAGGCCCATGGAAGGCAAATTTGAGGGCAGAGCCACCAAGTTGTATAGACCTGGACTGAACTTTGTTAATTATTTAATCACACTTAAGCTTTTTCTCTTGTCCCTTTTCTCACATATGACACATAGAAACATACTCTCTGGTTTTTACTTATGTGTTTTTATTTTATAAGGAAAAAAATGCCCATTACACAGAAAGATTAGAAAAGGACAAATTAACTTAAAGACACCTCTCAGTATTCATGATATTTTGGTGTTTATTCTTTCATGTGTTTCTCAGTATATGTGCATAGATCATGGGCTGAACAAGTACTATTTTCTAACTTTCTTGATTTATTTCATAATATTTAATGAGTATGCTTCATTTTAACAAATGTATACATACATCCTCATTTTCATAGCTGTGAAGAACTTCACCGTATGGGTTTCCCTGGTTGTCGTTTTACGTTTAAACCTAAGCTCTCATAGCCTAACCAGCCTATAGTCAGAGGCAACTCTAATGTGATCCGTAATGATTTTTTTGTTGTTGTTGAAGGGATCCAAGCTGATGGCAGTATTCATTGTAATGAGGCTCTTGGCTGATGGGTGTCCCTGCCATATACCAAAGAGATGGTTTTGATTGGCTTGTAAATCGTGAAACAGGATATGAGGGTAATTGAAGAGAGAACTGAGACTCAGGAAAGAAAACCCCTCTAGTAAAGCGACCAGGCTTTGTGTGCACTGGACAAAGATAAAGCACCCACATTCTGTGGAACACATGAGGGATTCGGGCATCTTAATGTGGGGCAGCTGGTCCTCATGGATGGGCAAAACTTTTTTGCTTCAGCTCACAAAATAGCGCATAACAAATGTTTTCACCTTTCCTCAAAGGCTCTACCTTTTCAATCTTTCATAGAGGTGATTCTTGGTCCTGGTTTCCATTACAATCTCACCCGGGAAGCTTTTAAAAATACTAACTCCCACCTCCAAAGGTACTGATTTAATTGCTCTGGGGTGGGGCCCATGCATAAATAATTTTTTTCAAATGCACACGTGATTAAATATAGAGCCAAAGTTGCAAGTGCCTCTCCTTTATAGGTATTTTTCACTTTGTGTAAAAGACAGAGGAAACTTTGCTTTGAGTCCAATTTTTGTACTAAGAATTATATTTTCAACAGTTTTAGAGATTTAAGTGTTTCTAAGTTATCCCAGTTTGAAACTTTTTCTAAGAAAAATATTCATGCCCTGATTTTGCAAGTAAGTCTGATTTTTAAATATATTTGGCTTTTGTTAAATACAAGTAGTGTTCTTATTGTTTTATCCATTCATTTATTTTTCACAGTTGTTTATTTTGTTTACAGTAATCTATTTTGCCAATCGTCTGTCCTCCCACAATAGAATAAGCTCCTTGAGGACAGAGATTTTTAATTATTTTGCTCATTGCTATGTCCCCATTGTTAAGAATGCCTGGCACATAATGGGTATTTAATAAATATTTATTGACATTTTTGACACTAATTTTGATGCACAAATCATAATTCCTATTCCCAAGAAGCTTATGATCTTTTGGAAAACACAGGCATGAAAATTAATACTTATAGTCCAGTATTTCTATAGAGGTCAAAATATCAGAATTTCTCATTTACAATGTTTTAAACGTTGAGGTCTAACAAATAAAAATGATAAATGTAAGAGAAGGATTCTTTGCTATTATTTCCTTTTATTCTCCTGGCAAGGAACGTGGTATAATAGAAAAACTAAGGAGTCAACAGGCCCCAAACAGATATGGAATTAGATCAGTTACTAACTGACCTCAGGAAAGTCTGTTGAGCTCTTAGGATGTCAGTCTTCCCATCTCCACAATCATCCCGTTGGATCACTGATTCTTTGCAGCTCTTAATATTTGGTGTTTTCATGTTACCACATCCTGTCATTATGTGAGCCATTAAATGACAAGTCATTGAATGACTTGTTTTATTTTCTTTTCATTATTTTGTAAATCTTAATTTTTTATCCAGATTGGTTTTACCTCTCTTATCATTTCCCATGCCGTTACAGAGACATGTGCACTTTTAATCCTGTTATCAACCTCACTTTAAGAAATGCCTCCTTTGGGTTTATTTGCTACTTGGTCTAACCCAATGTCCTATGCTACTCTACTGTGCATGCTGACCACATATGCACATAAATCACTGATAATCACAAGTGACATTTGGAGTCTGCATTTGGAACTGATTCAGTATAACATATTTAAAGATTCTTTATGAGGGGTGCACTCAGTCTGGCATTAAGAGAAGCTCAGTATCTAAATCCTAGGAGACTGCAAACTTACTCGGATGCTTTGGAAACCTAAACTCATGTAGAATACTTAGATACAAAGTCGTGGAGAAGATGAACTTCTCAGATTGTATTTATTTGGCAAGCATTTATTGACAACCTGTTACTCTGTGCAGATCACTTTAGTGGAATATGAAAGTTGCTTAAAGAGTCAAAGACTCAATCCCAAACTCTAAGTGGCTCTTAGTTTCTTGAGGAAAGTACAGGAAAGACACAGGGGATTACCATGAAGCATGCTTTGATTCCCTTCACCCTAGGTGGCCTCACAGAGAGGACACCTTGCCTCTGAATAGCTCCCAACCACCTTGAGACAATTTTCTCTCATTCCAATGCTATTGCCAGGACATTGCAGTATTCAGATCATTTGACATCACCTGTATCTTAGCGTCCCCAACCTTAATATACCATACAGATCCAAGTGGCAGGATTCTGCAGCTGCACAATTTCACACATACCTCGTGGTGCTAATTCTTTATGAATAAATAGGATTGACCTCTGGAATAGTGCTTTCTAAGCACTTCTTTTAGGCGGAAAATGTAGAGAACTTACAGGTTATAATAGGAAATTATTGTTTCTTACACAGTCAATCTAAAAAACCCTCGTTATACTTAGGGTTGATATAGTCTGCTAATTTGCAACAGCAAAACTTTGTGAATTATTGGTAGTAGGCCTTCTTTCTGAAGTCCTAGTGCTGCTGTTCTGATTGATCAATGTTCATGTGTAATGCTCATTAAATATTTTGACTATCACCCCCTCCTGCACATGCCTATATGTAAACTATGAAAAATTAATTTCTTACTCATTGCAAGTTCCCACCTCGGAGCCTTTGCACTTACTCTTTTCTTTCTGCCTAAATGTTTCTTTGCCAGCTGTTATGGCTTGCTGCTTCAAATGTCACCTCTCTTTCTGTGTGTGTGTGTGTGTGTGTGTGTGTGTGTGTGTGTATTTTTCTTTCTGTATGTGTATTTATCAGATATATGCACACATGTATAATACTGTACATATTCCCTCTAAATTTATGTGTGCATATATAAAATGGTTATATCTGTCTATATTTAGAAGGGGCTTATTGGTTTATTATCTGCCACTCTCTCACCACTAAACTAAAATGTAAGTTCCTAGAAAACAAGTTATAGCACATAATAGGCACTCAATAAATATGCGTAAGTAATGATATGTATATAATATTTGTAAATATGCATGTAAATATGTATGTGTATATGTGTGTCTGTAAATATGATCTAAGTCTGCATGTATGTGCCCAAGTGATGTGTGTGTCAAGTGTAGGTATCATAGTCCAGCTTGGTAAGGATTTCAGGTGATCATTCTATGTAATAACTTGGAAGCAGTCAGTGATCGTGTTTAACCATGCCTATTAATACCAGTATATCGACCTTAACAAGTAACTGGTAGGTAATGAATTTCATACTAATTGTAGGGATTTCTGAGCAATCATGTGCTTAATATTATAATTTTGATGTCATACTTACAATTTATATATTGTGTAGTTTTATCATATAGAATGTTCTTCCCTTTCCTCTTCATTTGTTTATATCCTATCCTTACCTCAAAGTCTACCTTAAGTGTTCCCTCTATTATGGGATGTTTTACAAAAAAATCCATATTTTGTCTTAGTTATTTTGAACTCAGTCTGGTGCATGAAGGTAACAATAATGGTAATATTAATGATAGTAAATGTAAATCCCCATTATATACCAGACACTGTTGTGCACAATCTGCATGGATTAGCTCAGTTGATTCTTAAAGCAACCCTACAACGTAGTTTGCATTATGATAATGCACTTCCAAATCTGAGGCACAGAAAGGTTAAGTAACTTGATGAAGGTCACATGCCTTGTAAGTGATGTACCCAATATCCAGAACCAGGCAGTCTAACTTCAGAGTCGATATTTTGCCTCACTGCCTGTTTCATAAGAACATAAAAATGTTAGGCCCTTGTGGCCCATTTTGAGATTTAAAAAAAAATACATATTAAGAAGTCTAGAAATGCTTAAGAACTCCGCGTAAGTATAAAGAAGAAAATGCTTAGGAATCATTTAGCATGTAGTCTCTATAATAAAATAGACCACAGAACCAAAATGAACTTTATGATAGTGGTGATGGTCAGAAGACATTGAGGAAAGAGAATGACTGTCAATAAAAAGACTGAGCTGCCTCAAGACTAATAAAAAGAAATTCAGGAAGTGAATAACCAATACACTGTAATCAACAGGGAAGCATAGACTATAAAACATCTAGACACATTAATGTAAGATATTGGGAATGAGAATTCACACAGAATAAATAAAAAATATCATTAATAACTATTAAGATCTGGAAGCGCACATGTTAGAGGGGACGAATCTAGCATATGTGGCATCATAAATTCCAACTTGATTTAGACACTACTCAACAGGCACAAAACAGCGAATTACCCAAACTTGTCTGATTATCAGAATCACCTGAGGTGCTTACCAAAATTGCAGAATCCTGGACAGTTCTCCAGTTTTTCTCAACTACAGGCAACTTTGCCTCTGGAGGACATTTGGCAATATCTAGAGACATTTCAGTTGTCCTAACTGGAGAGGTGCTACTGGCATCTAGTGGGTGGAGGCCAGGGATGCTGTTAAACAGCCTGAAATGTGTGGGGCAGCCCCTACAACGAAGAATTATGTGGCTCAAAATGTCAGCAGTGCTGAAGTTGAGAAACCTGCATGTAGGGATATTGATTTAGTGATCCGTAATGGGGCCTAGAAATCTGTATATCTGTCTAGGGATCCAAGTTATTCTGATAAAGGATTTAGAAGCTTGGGGATATCAGTATGAGCTGGATTTGTTGAAAAACATCCGTGGAAAAGAGAATGCTTGAAGGAGGCTTTGAGGTAGAGATAGGATATGAAAAAAGGAAGGGAAAAGGGAAGAACATTCTAATAGAAGAGGAAATCATACCCCGTGGGACCAAAGATAGGCTAGGAGGGAACGCTAGCCAGCAATAAATAGTGAGAATCAATTTCAAAGCAACCTCCTCTTTCAGCATGGAAGACCAACGCTGCTTCATGGCATGTAACTGCATCTGTCGATAAATAACTGATATGCCTTTCTTACTCATTTTGTAGTCCCCAATATGAAGGTAAATTAAAATAGCTCATTTCCACTCTTTCTTTTTCCCTAATAATCTCTTCCGTAAAATATATAAGGGAGTGAGAACAATATTTTATATTTGGTTTGATATCCAACTCTTCCTCTGATTAGCCATGTGAGTTTAGAGCTAATAAGAGGGCTGTTAAATGGGTGGTTTCAATGAACTAATGCAAGTAAAGAAATTAACTCAGCATCAGGAACATAGGAAACACTTAGCAAAGTCAGCTGCTATTTACGATTGTTATTTTTCTTATTAAAATTACATTAATCTAAAAGAACTATGGCACTGTTTATTTTTTATTTTTTTTTATATTTATTTTTTATTTTTATTTTTTTTTGAGACAGAGTCTCACTCTCTTGCCCAGGCCAGAGTGCCGTGGCGTCAGCCCAGCTCACAGCAACCTCCAACTCCGGGACTTGAGCAATCCTCCTGCCTCAGCCTCCCGAGTAGCTGGGACTACAGGCATGCGCCACTATGCCCAGCTAATATGTATATATATATTTTTAGTTGTTTGGCTAATTTCTTTCTATTTTTAGTAGAGACGGGGTCTCGTTCTTGCTCAGGCTGGTCTCGAACTCCTGAGCATAAACAATCTGCCCGCCTCGGCCTCCCAGAGTGCTAGGATTACAGGTGTGAGCCACCGCGCCCGGCCGGCACTGTTTAAATGAAAAGAAAAAAACTGAAGTTGGGGTTTAAGATGATGATTGTCATTTTATTATCAATCTTAGTACCTGATTATTTTGCTTAAAGAGGATTGAAAAAACCCATGCTTCATTGAAATGAGTATTTTTAAGTGGCTCTAGGTTTTAAACTGGTCACTCTCATGTCTCATGATTTCCTTTTTAAATCCTAAAACGAATGCAAAATGATTCAATTTGGCTGGTTAATGTAATGGGGGTCTCCTTTGTGTTTATAAGATAAATAACACATTGGAGTGTGCTTTCTACAAAAATTACTTATATTGGTTATGAATTTAGCTATTATATATAAATACACTAAATATATCATATATTACAATATTTACAATCAGTCTTTACAGCAACTATTGTAATGTCCAGGGTTCCCTGGAACACAGTTTAGAAACCTCTGGCTAAGATTAAAATATATTCCCAGCTTGTAGATGAGTGTGTTATGCAGTATGGGATGAAGAATCTCACTCTAGTCCAGATAGATTACATCAATTGTTTTCTCTTGATTAGTGAGCTGACACTCCTGCATGGTCAGATAGTAGGTTTATCTGGCGTGATTTTTCTCTTCACAAAATCATCTTGACTTTTTCAAGATGTTTGCAAATTGATTGTTTGATGATGTGTTCCAGTATCCTCCCAAACAACAGAGTTGGGGTAAATTAATCTCTGCATTTACAAGACTCATCGAAACCCCTTCTTTTACAAGAGATGGGCCTTACATTTACTCCTGTAGATTCAGTGCCCAGGGTCTAATTTCAGAATTAGTCCCTCTGTAGTTGTAACTATTCATATTTCTTTTTCCAACAAGAATATATTGGCTGCTTGCCTGGCCTGTCAGCTGGTATATGTGAAGTGAATACAAACTAATTTTAAATCATAGCTTAAACTAAACATTATTAGGAAGATAAATCTACTGGGGGTGGGAGGAGGTGGAGATTACAGAGGAAATGACAACAACAACAAAAAGAACGAAAAGTCACATATTCTTAGGACTGGTTAGACACTTTAGTTATTCTTATTCATTTTTATTAAGTATCGACTATATACCAAGTATCTTAACAATAATCAAACAGACCTCACAGAGCCTATCCCTGTGGCCATCCAACAGAAGAGCCTTTAAGGCAGAGAAAACAGCAAGTGTGAAGGCCATGGGTCAAGAGAATGTCTGGCATTTCTGTAGACTAGTGAGTAGGTCAGAGTCGTCAGAAAGGATTCAGACAGGTAAATGGGGCCTTGACAAGGTCAGATGATGGTGGCCTAGCGTAGGGCAAACACACTCCCCAGTTAGCCTGGGATAGTCTGGGTTAACCCCTGAGAAGTTGGTTATTTGCAACATCCCCTCTCACTCTCAAAATTATTCCAGTTTAGATGATAAATTATTTGGTGATTGTAGGCTACTCAGTCACTCACAGGATTTAGGCTTTTACTCTTAGAGATATGGGAAGCCATGGAGGGTTTGGTCAGAAGAAGGGTAAGATATGAGTTCGGTTTTATCAGGATCATTTAGTCTTCTGTGTTGAGAATGGAATATTGGGATGAGGTGGCAAGTGTGACCCACTTGCCTAACAGGGAAACCAGTTAGGAACCTATAAGATTGTTATTCTAGAACATGCAATGCAGCCAGAGAGTTGAGGACATACAGCTAGCTAGTGGTGGAAATGGAACGAGGATCAATTCTCCTGACTTCCTGCCTCTTTCCACAGTGTCCCGTTTCTCTCTTAGTTTAAACTTGAGAACAGATGCCTTGTCAGTTCTGTTCAGGTCTGTTAAGCTTCCTGTTTGATGGCACAACTCAGTTTCTGTCCTCCTCCCATTGTGAGTAATAGACATGAAACATCCCCATTTTTTTTTTTTGTTCCATGAAATAGCTAATTTTGCATATAACAACCAGGACTTTTTAGGCCTTTCTATTGAACCTCAGTATTTACACTTGTGGCTCGCATAACCTTTCCAGAATCATGAAATTCACATGTTCAGTACATGCTTGTTAACTCATGAATGTGCAATATAAACTCGTAAGTTAGAATGGAGTCTAAGTACAAATGTGAATATTAATATGAATTTTATGCCTGCTTAAATAGGAACATACATGTTAATGGGAATTAAATGGCTTTCCACAGGTCTAAATATATCTGTGAAGAGAATTCTTTAATTTTTCTTGCATTTTATTTCTACTTGATTTTTATTTTATTTCTGCAAAAATTATCCTCAATTTTCGATCATTACTTTCCTCAGTTAAAGTGGATAGCTGGGATGAAGAATGCATGTGCTGCTTATAAGCTGTTACATAGTCAACTACAGTTAAATATGTGAGAATGCACTCAAGACATTGAGATATGCATATACATAGCTTCTGTTTTCAATATGTGTATTCAAGATATAAACTCGTGCATGTTGTGGGGTATAGTACGGATAGGCGTATTTACATACATGATATTTCAAGTAGCCTGTTATGCCCATGAGGACTTACTCAGGCAGTGAAGTTAAAATTTGTCTTCTTTTTACTAGCCCCTAAATTCCAAAAACTTTGGCATCCAATAGGGCAAATACAGTGTCACACGGTGTATGTGTGTTTTTTAATTTTTTTTATTTCAGCATATTACGGGGGTACAAATGTTTAGGTTATGTATTTTGCCTTTGCCGCACCTGAGTCAGAGCTTCAAGTGTGTCCATCCCCCAGGCGGTGCGCACCGCACCCATTAGGTGTGTATATACCTATCCCCTCCTCCACATAGTATGTTTAACTCTCCTGGGAACAAAATAGGAATAAGCTAATTCACAAGGCATTTGTAAGAAATGGATAGATACAAAAGTACTTTATAATGTGTAATATAATGCAAGGCACATTTACTGTTTGGATGATTTTTCTGTTGTACATGTATGCTTGAAATTTCTTTTTTTTTTAATTTCAGGATATTATGGGGGTACAGATGTTCAGGTTACGTATGTTGCCCTTCCCCCCCCAAGTCTGAGTTTCAAGTGCGTCCGTCTCTCGGATGGTGCACATCGCACTCTTTGTGTCTGGATATACCCGTCCCCTCCTCCTCCCTCCCCCCTTCCCGCTGCCCGACATCCAATAAATGGTATTCTTATATGTGTACTTCTGTGTTCATCAGTTAATACCAATCTGATGGTGAGTACATGTGGTGCTTGTTTTTCCATTCTTGGGATACTTCACTTAGTAGAATGGGTTCCAGCTCTATCCAGGATTATACAAGAGGTGCTGTATCACCATTGTTTTTTGTGGCTGAGTAGTACTCCATGGTATACATATACCACATTTTATTAATCCACTCATGTATTGATGGACACTTGGGTTGTTTCCACATCTTTGCAATTGCGAATTGTGCTGCTATAATTCACCTTCAAGTGCACCTACCTTATTCAAAGCCCTATATTCCACATGATAAACAAAAAGTTAGTGGGCTATTTCAGGGACTCCTCCTATTGAACGGGGTAGGAGCTAGGAACCTATACATAGTGCCATGTGGGAATGCCACCGATTTTCTGTTGGGTGTGTGAGGAGGGCAAACATGCTCTTGGTGTCCACACTTGGGTGTAAGAGAAGCAAGAAAAACCGCAGTGGATTGTAGAGAGTTTAAGGAGGGAAAGCAAAAAAAGAAGGAAAAAATCGTTTAAAGGTGGATATTCAAAATATTTAACAACCTCTTGGGCAAAGGCTCAGACCACTCGCAGTGGAGGTGTTCAATAAACAATCTGTAAAGTGGTGTCTCTCCTGATTATAATGGTTTAAAGGAAAACAAAACTAAAAACCTCAAATTCTATTTCAGTGGTCTAGTCTAGATTGTTATTTTTAATTTCATTTCAGAAAAAATGCTTAGTTTTTCTTTATTTTAAATTCAGCTTCTTTCAAACTTTATACATTAAAACAAAGATTAATATGTATATGCAAACACTTTTTGCCAATTTGTATGTGATACTGAGGTATAGAGATTTATGTATGAAGATTTGGAAAGCATCTATGATCAACTAGGTATTTCTTATTTGAACTCCTGAATCTACTACAAAAGTTACTTCCCTGTTTAGTTATTTGAACTCCTGGTGGGGCCCAGTGGAACATATAATCCCAAATAGTGGATAATCCAAAAATGCCATTTATATTTGGCTTCAGAATACATTACCAGATGTTACTCTAGCAGATTTCCCTTCCTAATTAGGCCTCACTTAAAGCAGGAGTTAATTTCGTCTTCATTAGCTATTTCCAAATCAGCAGGATGAAGTAAGGAGGAAGCCCAGGGCATGCTGGATATTTGGGGGAAGCTGGCCGAGTGCTAAAAGTCGGCAGTAGATCGTGCTCAAAGAATGAAATTCAAATACGGGTAATCACGGTGAGGGACATATACACTAGAAATGCTTATAAACACCTTCCTGAAGAATTCTTGGGCATTTATCAATTCTTTTTCTTTCTATTAATTACGAGTGCAAAACAATTCCATAATAGGAATTAGGTAAATAATAATGTGAAATTTTGTTTAGGAAAAAAAACAGAGGCTCAGAGAGGTTAAGTGACCTCTCACACAGATGGGTCTCTCAGCAAACAGTACCTAAGACACTGAAACTGATTAATGAATGATAAGAAGACCCCACTGCTTTCTTCTTATTGATGATTTGAATAATGACGAAGCGAGAATTTTCCTGGCCTAATTCGCATTAAGAGAGCCAAGATAATGAAGCTGTGATTAAATAGCTATTAAACTATTTTTATCAAACAGAGATCAAGCGAGTGTGAGAATCTGGGGACGCAGAGTTTAATTGCAATTCTACAAGATGCAGAAAAAATTACTAACATAAGCAGGGCATGGTCCTTTCATAATAGCCTGCATTTAAAAATCTTTGGGATACCACATGCAGTTTTCACTTTGTGTTTCTCCCCTTCAGGTGTTGGTTAGCACCTCAGAGTTCCTCGTCTCCTCCTTAATTTAGTGGATTTATTCACCCTCTGTGTGCAGTTGGATGAGTTGAATGCACTGTGTGCCCCACGATGTATAACGAGTTGGAAGATCCTGTTAGCAACTACTCACAAAGGAGGAAGACCCAGATACTATAGACTGGATCCAGAATTGTAATTTTGAGGCCACCCTGGGCACCTGTAGAGGCAGAATCTATTTTCTTTCATCCATGCCTTTTAAATTATGTCAGACTAGCGCAGGTCATAGAGGGACCCAGCAGTCCCAAAGAGCACTGATGAACCTTCTAATTTTGTTGATGATTCTAAACTGTCATTTATTAATGACATGACATCGCTTAGAAATTGTTGCAGATTCTAAATTTTAGGTTGTTAGTATAAATGCTGTGTATTATCTGTCACTGGAAATTCTTTACCCCTTGAGTGAGTTTTTATTGATGTGCCTTCTTTCTTCCTGGAGGGCCCTTAGAGAATAAGGTGTTACAGTCACACAGACCTTTATTTAGGTCAGAAGAATTGCATTGTGTAAGGGGAACCCAAGGTTGACACCCACCATGGGAAATGCTGTTTGATAGCCAGAGAGCTCAACTGTGGAAATGCCTGTTGGCCTGTTTTCTACCTTTCCTTCTTCCTCTGCTGCCAGCTTCAAAACCGAGCTTAGTTTGTGTAGCTGTAGATCACTACCCAGTTGGTGATCTGCCCTTTCTTCCTCACCTCTCTGCATTGCTTTTCTTTTCTTTTGTAAACTTGGATGGAACTAGGAAGCATATTTTTGTAAAATAGTAATTTCAAACAATTAGAAAGCAGTATCAGAGCCAAGTCTTTGAAAGGTTATCTTGCAATGTCATTTTCCTGACTAATGTGTTTCCATACGCTGTCACCTGTGAACAGACATGTGTGAGTAGGCCAGTGTGCTTCATCTGCAGTGACTTTGATTTATTTGCTCTGTAAATTGGGACTGAAGCAATAATGGAAAGTGACATTAATTGTTTAACAGAGTCCTCTTTATCACATCCGTTACCTTCTCTGGGCGTTTGATTGTTGAAACTCATATGAAACTAATTGAAATTGCCACGATGAGGGGCAATGTCCATTCAACTTTATGTATAGGAATATCTGTTGAGCTTCAGATACACAAGTGTCATTAGTAAATACCAGGCTATCTTTTCAGCCTTCTGTGATTAAAGAAAACACAGAGACTTTGAAACAATAACATTTTTGATCTTCCTTAATTCAGGAAAAAAACTTTACTAAAATAAATGGTCTTGGAATATCTCTTTAAGTCACCCAAGTACAAGAATGATAATGAAAATATTTAATAATCATTTCTCATGAACACTGAGTGTAAATAATGATTATAGCCCTACTGGTACATACTAGTTGAATACTAGCCCCCCCTACCCACATACTCCAACACACTTACACTCGCTGACACACACACACACACACACACACACACACACACACACACACATCTCCACCATGCCAATCTCTCATCCCACAAACCCTCCCCTTCCACTGTGGTTCCAGTGGAGAGAATTAAAATAGTTGGTGGCTTAATCAGATCTTATAAATTAATTATGACATTATCAAGCTCCACTATTTCTGCTGTTGTATTAGGTATACATCCACACAGACTTAATAAAGAAATTGGAGAAAACTAGTTAATTTAAGGGTTCTTTGTTATTTTGACTTGATTGGAATTATCGTAGTTTGTTTACACTAGGGATAGAGCTAAGGAACTATTGTATTATGTGATTGAAAGCAAATAGCAGCTTGTAGTATTGCTGGAAAGCCAAACACAAAATTTAAATCGGAGTAAACAAAATTATCCATTTATTGGTAAACATTCTCAACTATTTTTCTTGAGCTAATTTTGAACTTCAGTGAAATAAGCCTTTTGGAAAAATGAGATACATGGAAAAAATGTCCAATTTACTAAAAGTGTGTGTTTGTGTATCTGTGTGTCCATGTGCGTTTGATGTATTTTCAAAGATTATTTTATTAGATAATATGGAAATATTTATAGTAATATAAATCTCATGATTTTGAGATGCCTTAAAATAATACATATTTAATTTAAATATAATTTTATTCAAAATAGTTAACCACAATTTGGTTTTTGCCTTGTGGGAGAATCTAAAATGGGGATGATTGAAATCTCTGGATACCAGATAATGATCCTGAGCAGAAGATAAGGAAAAATAATTTCAGTATCTTTATTATTATGATTTCATGGACAGGGTCCTTCAAAAGGCACAGCTGAAAGATGGTAGATTGAAGAATTGGGGCCCAAAGGTGTTCAATACCCTGTAGTTATTGAATTGAGCAATCTGGATTTTAAGGCCTTGGTCAATTTATGCAAGTAAGTGGCACCATTTTGAAGTTAACAGTTTACACCTTCGAATTAAAATTTACCTCCTGCATTAGAGTCTTAAACTCCATATAGTTGTCACACCACATTGTGCCCAAACTACTGGACTTATGGGGATGTGTTATGCAAATGTAAAAAATGCTGATTAAAGCCCACTGTGAGTACAAATGGCTCTTCTTGGCCTCTTGAATCCAAAAGAGAAAGAAGTCTATAGTTTTACTCCTGGATGGAGACTGATTAGTAATGAGGGAAAACAATTTTTATGTGAAAATAGAATGTATACGTGATAAAGGCCTGCCTAATTTCTCTAGTAATACAATTTGATTTTCTGATTAGCTGTCTTACTCTGTGATTCTTGTAATTTTGTCAGGTCAATTAACTGGAGTTCAGTGCTAGAGAGAAAGGAAGTGTGGGCACTGCTGGCTTCATTAGATGTCAGCAGCTTAGGTGCATTTTGTAATAAAATCCGTGTGAGATAATTTAGCCCATATTGTTAATCTCATAGCATACAGAACTTTAAAAAGAAGACTTTGGAAGCAGGTCGGATCGGACAAACAATGCAAAGTGCCAAAAGAAGGAAGAGAAAGTGATCTGTACAGAACACATTGCTGGCAATAAATGCAGGTCAACGAATTATTCAGCAAGTAATCATTGACTGACTATACCATGTGCCCAGCACAGGTACTGGTTGTCAATATGCGTAGATTATAACACATTGTCCTGTAAACAAGGTACATAAGCTCCAGCTTGGCAGTCCTTGAACCTTTTTGCACAGAGTACTAGAATAAATATTGTCTTTTATAATAAATTGCATATAGGTTCTTCCCTTCCACTGGAGGGTTCCTGGCAGGGCAAGTTTTGTCTTGTTTCTGTGTGTCTCCAACACCTCACATGGACCTGCCACAGAGCAGATGTTCAAAAATGCCTGTGGAATGAAAGATTGAAGATTCACTTTCTAAGGCTGTGTTGGTGGGAATGAGTCTAGGAGGTGAGAAAACAAGTTGGAATATATTTGCTGGAGCCCTCATTAGAAGTGATGTTGCACTCTTGGCCGATGCATTAAATAAATGTATTTAAGAGACACTACGAAGCAAGACTCTACTTAGTGACTGACCAAATAAAAAGGAGTTGCGGTGGTTCTAGAGTTTAAGTTATGAAGAATTGTTATACAAACTAAAGTCAAAAGAAATAGCAGTTTTGTTGTGAAAGGTCCAAAGTTTCAGTTTTAGAGATGAGGGAGCTATTACAAAGTAGCAATGTCCAGTAGGCCGTCAGAGATTTATGACTAAAGTTGGGAGAGATGTCAGGGAGAGAAATAAATAAATTATTTCGGAGTGTTCAGTGATGAGATTACAATTGAAACCATGAAAGTGTATAGTTTCTCTTAGTATAGTTTCAGTTTCTCGTGCTGTTCAAACAGAGGGTTATCTAACCATTTGGGGGGGGTATGCTGTACAAGAGATTCAAACACTATATCTGAAGATGAAATAGATGATGGTTAAAATTCTCTCAAGCCCTGAGAGTCTCTAACTCATCTCTTTTAGTTAGGGAAAAAAGATATGAGCAGGTGGAAAATAGGAACAAGACAGAGTCCTCTACAGCTGTTTCAAGCATTGATATAACAAATTATTACACTGAACAGCTCAACAGTCAGGTACAGACTGTCAGGTACAACAGTCAGGTACAACAGACTGGTACAGTAGAGGTATTCATTCATTGTGTGATTTGAATCACAAATGAATTGGGAGTTTGAGGAAGACATGATCTTTGTGTTCTGGAGTGGGCATATGAGATTTCACATACAGTTTATTCATTTGGTTAAACAGATTCAGCCTATGCTGATAAATAGTGTTAGCAACCTCCCAGTGTCAATTCACTCACATCATCTTCTGTTTTTTTCTGTTTTTGCAGAAGATAGATGAAGAGAATGAGGCAAACTTGCTAGCAGTCCTCACAGAGACACTGGACAGTCTCCCTGTGGATGAAGACGGATTGCCCTCATTCGATGCACTGACAGATGGAGACGTGACCACTGACAACGAGGCTAGTCCCTCCTCCATGCCTGAGGGCACCCCTCCGCCTCAGGAGGCAGAAGAGCCATCTCTAGTAAGAACCCTTCCTACTGTTTAGCAGGAACTGGAGTTGCCTCTGGCTACCCTCTGCATGGGTATGATGTAGTAACAATAAGGTTTGGATTTTTAATTTAGACTGATGCCAAAACAATCCCTAGGCACACTCAGAGTTGCAAATTCTGTGATTCTCTGTTTAGATATGTTGATATTACAGATCTTCATGTGGTCTTACTGCAATTAATTGTTTTTTTTTAACTATCTTTTGCTGTTTATTTGTACTTTTATTTCTTAGTATTATTTATGTTCATGATGAAAACTTAGAAAACATAGACAACTAAAAAGAAGAGACTAAAAATTTACCTGTGATTTCAAATAGCCTCTAATATAAAAATGATTGAAATTTCCTTTTGATTTAAGATATATCATGAACATGTTAGTAAAAATTTAAATATGTGCATAATACTTAATGGTTGCACAGTATTTTATCATATGGCAATGTTCTAATTTTTTAATCAATCCCTTATGTTTGGATATTTAGTTTTTTTCTTCTATTTTTCACTATTATGAATTGTATAATAATTGACATGTTTTCATTTTTATTCTTATGCATACAGTTCTAGATACAGAATTGGAAGATGAAGGGGTATGCAATATTTTAAGGGTTTGGATACATATTTCCTGTAAAAATTGAAAAATAATAGCACATATGCAACCTAAGTTACTTAAATGTATGGTAGGCAATGAAGACTGAATTTATTGGCAATGAAGACTTAACTTTCTTTTCAATGCAGTGCTTGACCAGAATTTCATTAGTTCCAAGACACAGTTTACCTTCTCATCTATAATAGCCATTTGTCATTTGCCATAAATTTGAGTTAAGGGCACACTGTGTAAATTACGGAATGCCATCCTCCAAATGCTAATACTGTGCTATGGCATGCCGTTTAGAGGTTGTTTCCCTAATATCTCTAAGTTTTTAAATGTTGAAAGAACTCCATGCAAATATATGGAGAACCTACTTGTATTGCTTTGCATTTTGAGGTTTCTGATCTAGAGGAGAATATCTCATAAATAGTTGTTATGTATTCTCTACTTTCTCCATTCGTCAGTGTCATTGGCTTTGTTGTCTAGTACTCTGATTTCTTAACATTGATCCTAGATTGTTTCCATATATGCAATTCGTTGAATTGGGAGGAGTTGTTGACCCAGAGACATACTGTATGTCAGGACAGGGGAGTTCCTGAGGGTCCTCCAGGCAAATGAAGAAAGAGAGGTCAAGAGACAGAAATGCTTTGCTACGTCAGAATCTACATC
This sequence comes from Propithecus coquereli, assembly GCF_000956105.1. Lineage (NCBI taxonomy): Eukaryota > Metazoa > Chordata > Mammalia > Primates > Indriidae > Propithecus > Propithecus coquereli. Next base: position 3,091,253 of record NW_012154951.1, on the reverse strand, counting down.
TCCTGATGTACCAGCAGGACTCTATCAACTTACAAATCCCTTTTTTCCTTTCTAAAATCAGTGATAGCCGCTCTTTTATCCCAAATATTCTTTCAATCAGAAAATTTATGTACTTGGCTGTGAAACATGGTTCAAAGCATCACAAAGTCTTTCATTTATTGTCACTTGATTTATTTGGGTTTTTGAAGGGAAAATGTATACCTATTCCCCAACCCCCGCTCCCAAGTCTTCATTTAGCAGGGCAGCTTTTCTCACCTAGTAGTGATTTAGACATTGATTTAGGAAGAACTTCTGCTTTATCAAAAAAAAGTAAGGAAAACAATACCTAGTTAATTTATTAAGCAATCCCTTATAGTTGGATGTGTAGGTTTTTTCCTTCTATTTTTAAGCATTATGAATTATATAATAATTGACATGTTTGCATTTTTATTCTTATGCATACAATTCTAGAAATAGAATTGGAAAAAAAGGAAATAGTTTCATAGTTGGTAGTATAATGCCAAACTTTTTCAGACTTTGTTAAAAATACGTTTCCTTTAGCACTATTGTGCTAAGGTGTGATATAATTAAAGAGTGATAGAATTAATTTTTATAATTATAATAAATTAATTTTAAGTTTAAAATTTCAATAATTTATTCCCATGCTTAAAAGATGCATAACTTTTCTTGCTTTTCCCCTTCCCTGGTAATGTTTCTAGCTTAAGAAGCTCTTACTGGCACCGGCCAACACTCAGCTAAGTTATAATGAATGCAGCGGTCTCAGTACCCAGAACCATGCAAACCATAATCACAGGATCAGAACAAACGCTGCGGTTGTTAAGGTACAAATGTTAACTTTTTAATGCAAGGGGGAGGTAACAAAGGGTTTTGCTTGAAGCTGTAAAACGAACAATAGGTTTATATGTGTTCATTCATCTGGGACCCTGCAGCTGCTTCATAATGGTGAATCAGATTATGAAACAGGGTTCCAAAAACAGCACTCGAGCTACTTTAAACTAGGCAGAGCTCATTTACGCATTGTCTTTGGATGTTTGGAATGGAGGTGCCCCTGTCTGTTACTTCTGGCCACTTTACTAATCCATGCAGCAGTTTGGGCTGCAATAAAATTTGCTGATAGGCTGGTATTAGCTATGAGTGACTTTAAGATGCAGGGTTACTGTTTTGTCAGCTGTCTAACCTGAGAAAGATTGCTTTTGGAATCACCGCAAAAGATCTATCTCTGCCATTAATTGGTTGAAATGCTGGCAATGACATAATTCGGTTAGCAGGCCGTTTTAAACAATGTTTGTCTTGCCATTCACTGTGAGTGAAAACGGAGCGTTAAGGGGTACTTAAGAGAGTTGTGAGTACTGGGCTTCAGCACTCAGCAGCAAATTAAGGTTTAAACCAGCTTATTTTTTTTTGTATTCACAGTAAAGGCGCTGTAGGGTCTTGTTAGTTACATGTTGCTGAGTAGGAACATTGAAATGTAAGAGAAATGAAATAAAAAGCTGCATAAATGTCATTTAGGAATTTTAAATGTAATTTTCTTTCCTTGTTCTGCAAACAATTATTCACAGCTCATAGATCTAGTACACTTAGACTGAACACTTCATTGAAAATCTCATCTCTTCAGAAAACCTATATCCATTCTGATAAGGTTCAGTTCACTAATTTTAGCTTTCTTTATGCCTTGTTTTTAAGACTGAGAATTCATGGAGCAATAAAGCGAAGAGCATTTGTCAACAGCAAAAGCCACAAAGACGTCCCTGCTCAGAGCTTCTCAAGTATCTGACCACAAACGATGACCCTCCTCACACCAAACCCACAGAGAACAGAAACAGCAGCAGAGACAAATGCACCTCCAAAAAGAAGTCCCACACACAATCGCAGTCGCAACATGTACAAGGTAGGCTGGGGACCCACACGAGCTGTTGGTGAGGGCGCCAGAGGCAAAGGAAGCAAACACAAGGTCTGAGAATGCAGAAACTTCTAGCTTCCATCCCATCGGTGTCTCTCTGTGGAACGGGAATTCAGCACTTTATTATAGAGGGGGAAAAGAAATCCTTCCTTCCACACAGGTTGAGCATATCCTATTCAGCTGATAGGCAGTCTAATTCACAATCACCGAAAGACACCTGAAATGTTAGCCAGGTGGGGAGGAATTGCAACATCACATGAGGTTTAGATGAATCTCTGAATTGCTGAGATAATTGAAGTTATGTGCAAGCTGAGCTAACCAATTCATTAAAGAGCTTTTATTTTTTCTCCTTCGGTAATGGAAAAAATGAGGCATTGCTGATTTGCTGTATATACCTTAAGAAGTAGTAAATAGTATTTATGCAGCCTCTCCTGATTATTAAATGCATTCTTCTTCATTTTTTTTCAGACCACATGCTATGCTCACAGATTTTATTTTGTAAATAAGGATTTGGAAATTCCTGATTTTTTTTTCCTTTCTATTTAAAAAAAATTGCCTAGATTAAGCTAAACATCTGGGTTGATTTTTATTATCCCCATACACTGCTAGAAGGCTGATGTTTCTGAGGCAGATCAGGGTGATTTGGGGAAAACCTCTCTCGGAAAAGATATAATTTTCTTTCTTTTTGGTTCCTCCTCCTCAAAATGTTGTAGTCTAAGAGGCCCAAAGAGAAACTTGTTGAAAGTAGTTGTTGCTTTAAAACATGCCAGCTTCTGCTTTAACTGTACCGCCAACCTTATAGTAAAAGTAGGCTAATTCTAAAGTAGCAGTTATTAATATCCACCTCTTTTTCTTTTTCCTTTTGTTTCCTCGACTTACCCCTTTAACTGCAGATGGATAGCCTCTGTCTCTGTTTTGAATCATGATTATTTCACATAGGTATGCTGTCGTTGCTGCTGATTTTAATAAGTATTTTCTTTTCTAGTGTATTGAATTTCCCTTCCTCATCTCTATATCACCATTAGCCCAGGATTTTCAGGAACCTTCCTTTAATATTTTATTTATTTACTTACTTTTTCCTGGTAGATATAGCCAATTCACCGTCCATTGCTTTCTGTCAGTTTGGGAAAATATATTTAGCAAAATGGACCCAATTCTCTTGCAGCTCTCTTTGCCCTATTGGGTCTTCATCACAAGCACTGTGACAGTTTTTCCCAGAGCAGAACTGCTGTGCTGTGGGCCTCATCGGTGCTGAAGGCCGCCGGTGCAGGGAAGCCAGCTGGGCTCGCTGTTGTGAGCGAGTGGAAGAATTCACTGGGCTACCCTCCACTTCGTCCCGGTCATGCATTCATTTTCTAGAGCTGAATTTAAAGTCCCCAGCTCAATGAAACCCTGTAATCCGTGACCCCATCCTAGTAGCACATGTTTTAAAGCTCTTTGGTGTTTTTTGTTTTGTTTTGTTTTCTTTTTAGTTGATCCTTCTTCGATTTTGAGGGCTTTTTATTTTTTAAATCCACTCACCCATAAATATTACTGTACACTTTTACAAATCATGACAGTTAAGAATTAAATAGGCCTATCGAGGAAATAAATATTCTTTAGACGAGACCAGTTCTATACGGATTTTTTAAAGGCATGTATCTGTGGCAAGGCATAAAAGGGTTATCCTAGAACAAAGCCTGTTAACCAAAAAAAAAAAAAAAAAAATTCTATAGTTACGAAAGCCTGAAAGAAATGAAACATGGCTAGCTATTAATAACCAATAAATGCCATGCTTCAGAGATTATTTAAATTATTCAAAATAAAAAAGTAGAGAATATATGAACAACTAGAGATAATAACTAAGGATCTACTGAAGTTATGTTTTTCAATGTATTTTCTTTCTCATGGAACTTCATGAATGCACTCCATAACACTGCAGAGTCAGCTTCTTTTCAGTTCCTTAGGATGTTTGTCTAGCCTTTGGCGTGTGTTGATGTCCCACGTAGTCATTTATTCACTCCTACATCCCCAAATACCATAATCTGCATGATAAAAATGTATTCCTACCCTCAAGGGCCCTACCAGTCTTTGGTCCACCAGTGATCTGAACAGTGTGGATTAAACTCCCAGTAAACTAAATCAATATTCCTAGGGACATTTGAGAGCCTGGGTTTATTCAGGGATTAGATTCTGCAGGCAGTTTGGGGACTGTCCCCTTCCTACGCCTCTCATGTCCTGTTTGCCTTTGGTTCCAGTAAATATGACTCCTGCCGATTTCTCTTCTTCCATTGCCCTTGGCTTTACCTGTACCCACCTATTGGAATTTTGGAGGTCTTCCTTTGAGTATTTCAGATAGCCTATCCTACCTTCTGAAAACTGGAATTCCAGTGACTGATTTTTAATAAACATTTATTGTGTGACATAGAACATAGTTCATGTCTGGTTATATTTTCTATAGAACCTATATGAATTATCCTAATTATTAAGTTGAGTACCAGAAAAGTTGACAAAATTCTTTCATAAAGGTATTCTTTTTGAAAGACTCATTATATTGGACATACTCAAAACTTAATGTAAAATCAGCTCATTTATCTGTATATATAAAAATCCAATCAATCAATGTATCTAATTTTCAGAAGACATCATGAGCTTTATATTTCTGGATGTGCATTGGATAAATGGTATACTATTCACTTGTTTAAAAACTAAATCTAAATCTACAAATTAAATATGCTAATACTATTTATCCAAGTAAAGTACCTAATTTCAGGCTAATTCGGACATAAATAGTTTTTTCACATTTCAAAGGACCTTAATTACTGTGGTTGATTAATTTACTTTAAAGTCTGGCGAATGCAATTCCTTTTGATAATAGGAGAAAGGAAACAGAATCTTGGCCGATTCTGTGAGTAACTAGTTTTATGGCCCTGGAAATATCTGTCATTTAGCATCTTTGGGTCTCAGTTTCTTCATCCATAAAATAAGAAACTTCATTCTTTTGGGTTTTGGGTTTCACCTCCATGATTTTCATTACATAAATGACTATGTATTGACCTCTCAAAAGTAGTTATTTTAAGGAGCAAAAATTGACATAAACCTACATATGTATAAATGTATCTCTGTATATAAGCGTATATATACGTAATACATGGATGTATATCCCAAGTACTTTTCTCATTATATTTTCCCCTCCTTCTGTTCAAAAAACAAGATTGCCATGGAGAAGCAATTGAAATTTTGGAGTGAGAAGATTCTTACTCCACCCTTCATTATTGGGAAATGCCTCCTGTAGGAGGTAAGATTTAGGAAAGCACAAAAAGAAATAGTGAGCTCTCTTTGCAAGTCTATAGATCTCTCAACTAGTATACATGATATCTTACTATATAGTTTCTATCAGATTTGGGGATCAGAACCCCTTTTAAGCCATCTGGGTCAATGCCCAGGATTTGCCATAATCTCTCAATTAATTTTCAGTGAGTGGAATGGTTATTGCTTGAGCTTTGGCCTCATAGAAATAACCTATTCTCAGGGCTAGATATAAAATTATACATTTTAGGAGTAAAATCAACTGAATATTCATAACGTTCTGTCACCATGTAGTTACTCTGCTGTTTTCTTGTCTAAACAAACCGTGTACTGTATTCCAAATTAAAACAGAAAACATTATTTCTCTCCTATGGTATGATGCAAATTTTGTATCCTTAACAGGGAACGTACATTTTGGGGAAAATTCTGCTTTTGTATGTACTTTCAAATGATAGTTTACTGATGTAAATGTTGTTTGGAATTTGTTTTAGTGTAATGGACTGTTGTCTAACTTTGATCCAATATTCAGAGATTTCTTTAGTTTAGTCTTACAGTTTCCTGGTTGTGTCTCCAACTTGACTACAGTAGAAAGAAAATAAATCTAAAAAACTATCAATATTTCATAATTAGTTTCTTTTTTTCCCTTTAGCCAAACCAACAACTTTATCTCTTCCTCTGACCCCAGAGTCACCAAAGTAAGTATTAAGAAATGCAACCATTTTCAGAAAGGGAAGGGGGTTCTAATACATTTGGCTACAGCAACTCCATTTCAGTTTGTTTTTATAAATGTGCCATATCTTCCAGTGACCCCAAGGGTTCCCCATTTGAGAACAAGACTATTGAACGAACCTTAAGTGTGGAACTCTCTGGAACTGCAGGTGAGCCTTACATTTTCCTTGCAACTGTGTGTGTGTGTGTGTGTGTGTGTGTGTGTGTGTGTGTGTGTGTGAAATATATATGAGATAATCGAGTGTATTCTCTATGTGATTAATGAAGTTACCAAAGAGTACAAACAAAACTGGGTAAGAAGGTACCTGTAAATTTTCAGTTGCTTATTTTTAAAAAAACTAACAACAACAAAATAATACTGAAGTGCTTTAAAAACTTGGACTAACTGAAGAATTCCTAGGCAGACATCTGAGTTGGTTGTAAATGGTGCTTTTGCACCAAGTGCTTTAGGTTTAGATAACTTGAACCCTACCAGAAAGTGAATCTTAGGATGTCTGAACAAGAAATTCCTTGGCTCTGGCCATTGCTGATAAGGATAAAGGAACAGTAAGTTAAACAAGATGCTTTCAACCAGAACTATGGTGCCTACACGCATGGTGGTCATTGTTGCTAAGTTTAATTTCACACTTTGAGTTTGCTAAATTATCTCCTTATGAAAGGTCTCTTGCATGATTGCATGATTCGATCAAGCAATAGAGTAGTTAATTCCATGGTGTGTATGTGTATGTGTGTGTGTGTGTGTGTATGTGTGTGTGTGTGTGTGTGTATGTAGATTCACACATATATATATATACAAATATATCTTTATATACATTCACACAAATACACACGTATATTCCTTATAAGCACATATGTAACATAATTTCTTAAATACATCATACACAACACTGTTTCTTAAATAAATTATAGCTTACATGATTAGAAGTAACTTTAGTGTGTATATATTACATGCAGAAGAAGCTTTCTTATCTGACTAGTGGGGACCAATAATTGGTGATTTTATTTAAAAAATTGATTGGAACATATATGGTTTTGTCATTCTGCTTTTGCTTAAAACACATAAATATATATTTAAATGTTAGATTTTTGTTAGAGGACAGAGACTTTTATTTTGAACTTGAGTGTGCTGAGGATTGATCCATTCACCTTTCTTGTACAAACCACATTAATGATATATCATAGATCAGTGGTCCCCAACCTCTTTGGCACCAGAGGCCAGTTTCATGGAAGACAATTTTTCCACATAACCAGGGTCGGGTATGGTTTTGGGGTGATTCAAACACATTACGTTTACTGTGCAGTCAGACTTCTCTGCTAATGATAATCTGTATTTGCAGCTGCTCCTCAGTGCTAGCATCACTGCCTCAGCTCCACCTCAGATCATCAGGCATTAGATTCCCATAAGGAGCATACAACCTATATCCCTCCCTGCGCAGTTTACAGTAGAATTTGAGCTCCTATGAGAATCTAATGCCGCCGCTGATCTGACAGGAGGCGGAGCTTATGCGGTGATGGGAGTGATGGGGAGCGACTATAAGTACAGAGATAGCTTCGCTCATTTGCCCACCACTAACGTCCTGCTATGTGGCCCAGTTCCTAATAGGCCATGGACCGGTGCCAGTCCATGGCCTGGTGGTTGGGGACCACAGTCATAGACGATATCCACTTTTTATTTCTTCTTCTTTGAAGGAAAAGAATAAAGACATTTGTCTGGCAGTCTGAGTCCAAAGTCTAGATTTTTATGATTTTTTACCTATGTTTTCCACTGTCACCCACCCACAACTAATTTGACAGCACTTCTTTTTAGCAAGGAATCTTTATTGGGTCTTTTCATAGAAATGATTTTCCATACTCATGTTTCATTCATTTACATAATATTTTACCATATTACATAATTTCAATCACCAGTACAAAGAACATTAACTCATTGGGAAAATATACTACTGTAGCTCTTGGTAAAAGTCATCTGAAAGGAATCTATTAACTAGGATTGTTCAGAATGTTGTGGGCATTAGTTACTTTGTTTGGGAGGGGGATGAGAGCTTCCACTGTATATACCAATATCAAGCTTTCCATTAAAGGAGGACTTTATATTATTCTCTGATTATAAAAAATGTAAGCTTACTCCAAAAAATGTCAAAAATATTAACTAGAAGAAAAAATTATTTATAGCACTAAGAGATAAAAATATTCATAGCATTGTTTTCTATGGATATTTTTATATATTTGCAATAATTTTTGTGTATATATATATTTTATTTTGCATCCTAATTTTTCAATTAAGATTTTAATAAGGAGTTTTTGTGTCATCACAAACCTTTTATTATTAGGCTTTTAGAGTACTGTATAATATTAGTGTGAGTAGGCATATCAAAATTTATTTAATCATACACTTATTGTTACATGTTTTGGTTGTTTTAAAGCATTCTATTTTGAAATAGCACTGCAATGAAAATCTTTGTTCATAAATTTTCTAACCTTATTTTCTCAAAATAGAATTCTAATAGTTATTAATTCTGACAATGAGGATATAAATATCTTGGGGGTATCTGCTATATCTATTACTACATTGCTTTCCAAAAAAGGTATTTCTATTTATAACCCCATTAGCACTGTATGGATATACTTACTTTATTACATCTTGGCTAGCATTGAGCATCTTTGTTTTTAAAGTGTTTTCTAATTTATGGACATGAACATATCTTTTAACTTGCATTTCTTCCATTAATAATACGATGTTATAAAAAAGCAATTATTTTTATTTTCTTCTTGGCAAAAATTTGAACATTTTTTCTTATTGGTAGACACTTAGTTTTAAATAATTTAGTTATAATTTTTAAAGGTTAATAGCCTACTTTTTGAAAGACAGTTAAAGATTTATAAAAAATACTTTTTAGTTAATAATAAGAGTCCTTGAAATTGTATACAGTAGATTTATTTTGGTCAGCAAATCAGCGTTATCTTCATAGTTTAAATCTTTTATTCTTGGTATTGTTGAAAGATTATTTGGTAATGGAAATCAATTTATCAACATATTTTCAATACTTGCTCTATGCTGGCAATATAGTAGGTTCTGGTGGTCCCAAGCAAGTGTAAGATATAGAGAATAATCTATGTAAAGCATGGAGCATAGTGCTTGCCCAAATAGGTGCTAAATATTCTTATGCTTAAGACGTCAGTTTATAGTTTGTTGGGAAAACAACACATATTGATAAGTAGCATGAAAGGAAAATAGTGTTGATGTGATATATTGTTTTACAACCTCCTAAGGAAGGTAGACCCTGTGGTAGTTTTTTAGTTTGTTAAGTGTAATGGTAATAACTGTGAAGATATAAGTTGGAGAAGCTGAGGTAGAGCTAAATTGCGTTATGTAAGAGAATGGATTTAGAGCTATAGGAAACCAAGGAGATGAGGAGGAACTTCAAGGGTGCTGAAGGTGGCTGGAAGGTCAAGTTTGGAACCTGCTTGGAGGATTTTGTAAGGAGGAGACTGGGGGAGAAGACTTTTTTTTTTTTTTTTGATAGAAATATTCTGGGTTTGAAATGCCATGCAATGTAAGCTGTCTATGATCTCCATCCCCTCTAAATATCTTCAGTAAAATTTGTTGCTTAGTAGTGATTGAAGGATGTGACAAATACTGATTATACCTCTAGAGAATCACAAGGGGAGAAACAGAGTTATCAAAAGGAAAATTGTAGCATGGCTTTAAGTTTAAAGACAATGCGAAAAAGAATAAAAAGAATTATAAAGGCATTTCAAGGAGTGAAAGAAACATTAAGGCAATGCCATCGTCCTAGTGAATGACAGGTGATCTATGCAAAGGAGTTTGGAGGAAATTGAGTTCTCCATAAGTTAAACTGACTTGGGGAGGCTTCAGGGAAAAAAAAAATATTTGCACCAGATTTTGAAGCAGGGGGTGGAATGGAGAGAAGATATTGATGGAGCAGAAGCAAGAAAGCTGGAAATCAAAGAGATGCTCGGATGGCAATGAATTTGACATGGGTAGTGAAATCAGTAAGGAAATACAAAATGAAATGCACACTTTCCCTTCTTGATCTTTTGATTGCTGAGACTCTTTTCTATATTTATGGTCTTTTCTTGGCTTCAGTTTCCTCAATTTTGAAGTCGTATTTGTAACTACCAAATGACATTACTGTCTGACTCGAAGGGCTAAAAAATAGGTTGAAATATAAAATTGCTGGTATTCAACCATTTTTGACATACAAAAAATGGAATGTCATGTGGTTCGATCTGAATTAAAACACTTTGTAAGAGGCAAAGTTCCAAATAAAAGTAGTGTATCATTATTTATTAAGAGCGGACAGCATAACATAATGAAAAGTTGTTCAAAACCTTTGCTTGGGTATTAGACAAACCCAAGTTCAAAGTCTAGATCTGATCCCATCTAGTGTATGGCTTTGATTAATTTACTTCTGTAAGACTCAAGATTTTCTTTTCTTTCTTTCTTTCTTTTTTTTTTTTTTTTTGAGACAAAGTCTCACTCTTGCTTGGGCTGGAGTGCCGTGGCATCAGCCTAGCTCACAGTAACCTCAAAGTCCTGGGCTCAAAAGATCCTCCTGCCTCAGCCTGCCAAGGAGCTGGGACTACAGGCATGTGCCACCATGCCTGGCTAATTTTTTCTATTTTTAGTTGTCTGGCTAATTTCTTTCTACTTTTAGTTAGAGACGGGGGTCTCGCTCTTGTTGAGGCTGGTCTCGAACTCCTGACCTCAATAGATCCTCCTGTCTCAGCCTCCCAGAGTGCTAGGATTACAGGCATGAGCCACCGCACCCAACCAAGACACAAGATTTTTGTGTATCAAATGAAGATGGTAACAGTACCTACCTACATCTCACTGGGTCACTGTGAGGATTAAATTAGATAAAACACGAGTGCCTTCATATTATATAAGTATTCAATAAATATTAGATATTTAATTACTAATCTGAGTTGACTTCGTCTACTGAGATCATTGTGCCTCTTTTCTCATCTTTTCAACTTTTGGCTGTCTTCACCTCTTCCCTTCTGTTGATCTTGCTGTTCTATGCTGTTTGCCCCCCTCATCTATGAAGTTATTTATTCTTTTTTGTGGAACCTCCCCCCATAAACTTCCCCACAAAATTGAACAAATGCTGTTTTTGATAAGGGCATGGGGTTTATCTAAATAAGGTAGAAGAATCATCTCTTTGACATTCAACAACAGCTCCTTCTACTACTGCAAATTCCGGCAGTTAGGCACGCTCTCACAGGTACTTTACAGGTAGTCTCTTTTTGACTCCCTGCCCAATTCACTGTTGAGGACGAAGCTATATATTGATACCAGTTTTGTGGTGGACCCTGGGTTCAAAGCAGGTCTGTCTGAAAAGAGATTATGTTTCTTTCCTGAAGTCTGAATTTTAAAAGTAGTTACTGACATCTGTTCTGTTAAACAAGCTTCATTTCACTTGCCTATGTTATTGATTGGTATTGGCTGCCAGGAGCATTGTGTTGAGAAGTATTTGAAAGCCAAGTCTGTGCTCGGTGGGAACGTCACGATCAGTTAGTGATGCCTGCCGTAGGTGCAACAGGTGGGGGAGAGGGCAGAAATAGCATTCCTGTTGTGGATTTATTGATCCTTGATCTCCAGGCTTAATCTGTTTGGTAGCAGCAGAGGAAGTGGATTAAGCTGTGGCCCAGGCCTTCTGGTGCCTTCTTTTTTTTTTTTTTTTCTCACTCTCACAAATTTTAGTGAAATTTCCCAAATGTTTAAGTAGAAATGTAAACAGTCAACAAAATTCTAAGACCTCCAGAATAATGCCTCCGCCCCATCTGCAGTGTCTTTGGGAAACAGGAGGGATGAGATAGGAAGTTTGCTTTATTAGGTATTGCCAGCTGGTCTGACTTCTTTGTGATTGTCCCAGACTAGCTCATTTTGGCTGATAAAAAAAAAAAAAAAAAAAAAAAACCTCTTCTCTTTTACAGGTGTAAAGACTAATTTGATTTCAAAATAGCTGTTAGTAAAGCAAGATGAGAGAAAAGAGAATGCTCTTTTGGCAGAAGGCATTTAAATCTATTGCATATGGAGATTTTCAGAGTGCTACATTTTTTTGTTTCTGAAATGGGAATGATGGCAAAGCAATGTCGGCTGAACAAGGTGATGGTTTTACCCACAAGACATGAGGGAATTTGGCTGGGGATCAAAATGACTGACTCCAAAATTTCATGTATATGTAGATGTAGTTTTTATTATTATTGCTGTAATCATTGTAAAAGCAATAAAACTATTTTATAACTAATTAAGAAAATAAGAAGAGTGAAATAATGAGCATCCTCATCATCCTAACACAACTAGAGCTTAGCATTTTTTCTCCATTTATATGTGTTTTCCCACATGGTTTTAATCACGATGAATGTGTGATTTGATGTTATTTATTTTTCACTCAGTTTCTTCTTTAGTTTTAAGTCAGCAATCATTCAAAGTGTACTTTAGTGAACTTGTAATTAAAAAAAACAAAACATTCATCAACCAATTAATTTATAACTTCTTTTATGTGAATTTTTATATTGTCTTTTTTGGACTTCCCATTTAAAAGTTCATTTTGCTGGAAGGAATATTGACAAACAGCATAAATTTGCTGTAGCCTTTTGATACACACTTCTGTTTGTGACATATCTTTGGGGAAATAGACCAAAGCAAAATATGAGCAGTAGTTGGTTGTTTTAGAAGGAAAACCTTAGCATCAGAGAACTGGAAAGTGATTTTGACAGGTCATATAATCCATTCCTGCGCCTGAAGAATCCAAGAGAGGGAGACCCAACAAATTCTCTTTACAGCCCATTCCAATGTTTGGCAACTCTCACTGTCAGGAATTTCTTCCATATTTCAACCATATGCTTCATTTTCTATTTTCAGTCTCATTCTTCTTGACCCAATGTCTGTAGCGACAATTCCTTTGTTCTTTACTTTTCTTTTCTTGAAATGGAACTACCTCATTTCTTTTAAACCAAGGATATCAAAGCAATTCCCTGTCCCACATCAGCTTTGGGATTTTGCGGTAGACCCCTAGAATGCCAAGTTCCCTCCCTCCATCCCCTGTACCAGTTCTGTGGGAACGTGCATGAGGACCACTTAATAATATCTTCATCTTCCGTGAGTAAGAGTTGGGCAATTAGGCACAGGTCATAGGAATGTTCTGAGGCTTTTCTGCAAGGCCAGTTTGTTCCCCAGTAATCAGGGTTGATATGAAAAATACTCAAAAAGCAGGAAAGGCAGACCAGTCCTAGTCAGAGTGGACTGAGGCCAGCCAGGGGACCAGAGGAGGGTTGGGCGGTCTCTCTGCTCTGTGCCAAGGGTTGACACTTGAGTTGCTGGACCCTGTGGAGCTCCAGTGAGTCCTGGGGAAGTGGAGATGGAGGATTGGAAGGCACCACCAGAGCAGCTTTTATCAACTAAATATTTTAACAACTTACTATAGTGGTAAAAGGAAGTAAAGGTGGTAGCAAGTGAATATCAGCTTTCCCTGTGCTCTCTTGACACCCACTCCAAGTTCATGAGGCTGAAAATATATGAGTAGGACAAATGACACACCTGTCTTTGCCTGGTCTTCCTATTTTGGTGCGTTTTTAAGCCTCTTAGAAACTCATCTCCTTATTGTTTTCCCTTAAATACCTGAACTGGCATGCAATGAAAGCAAATTCCCACTGTTAAACAAACTCAAAAGTAAGTTGCAGATTTCTCGGTTGATTCTGTAAAATGATATAAACCATTACCAAACACAAGGCAAACAAAAAAAAGTCCTGCTGAAGACATTGGGTGCATAGCGAAGCACAAGAAATGGAGCAGAGGCCTCACATTTATCAGTCATTCAATTAAACAAACAAACTCAAAAGAGGACTCCTCAAAGAAAATCGTTTTATAGCACATAATGAAAAACAAAACAAAACTTGTCTTTGACTTTTTTTTTTAAACAAAAGTGCTGTTTAAAAAGATGACTGTAGAGTGTGTACCACTTCTCCCAGATTTGCTGTGCAGAAGTGCATAAGTGTGAGTGATGTAGAGGTACTTGTTTATTATAGAGCACATTTCAATGCAGTAATCATAAATATTGCTAAGGTTGTGCTCCGTTGAAATATGACCTACATACTCTTGATTGTTTGTGTTACGTGATTTGTCTGACACCCATTACATTCTGGGTAATAGCAGCCATTTGTTGCTCTGCACAGCAGGCTCTTTTGACAAAAGAAAATAGGCAGCAATAAAAAAGCTATAGTCTGAATTACATTCTGCACCGAGCTGCACTGCTGAGAGTTTGTGCAAGTGTGTTAACAATGCTCTGAACTGCCTCTTGTCAGCCCTCAGCCTGTAATGGCCATCTGTCCTCACATAAATCTGTCAAAACCTGCTAAGTTCAAGAGAGAGCACGGAATATACCTTGTACTGTCAACACCAAAATGTACACATTCCCCAGAAAATCAACATGCAGGAAATAATCCAGAGGTTATGGGAGGCATTAATACTGTTGATTTAGGTTTGTGGTATGAAATTGAGAGTCCAGCGATTAGTGGGAGGATGAGCAAAGATAGTGGCATCAAGGGATGGAGTATTGACCTCCTCTTACCATAGGGGAAAAAGTTCTGGGTAGAGGATGTGAGGTTAGAGAAATGCATCTATTTCAGGGTCAGCAGCAAGGGGTTACCTGTCCCATCCACAGCTCTTAAAAGTTTGACACTACGTTCAAAGAAAAAAAACATCCTCCTTGCACTTCTGTTTCATCGTGTTTTGCTTTGGGTCTCAACTGTATCTGGAGACAGACTTCCAGTTAGGCACTTGGTGATGTGAAGTCTCATCATCTGTGAGATTTCTCACTCTTGCTCTGAGATATTCTCTGTTGAAAGATGTTTCAGTAAACAGTAAAAAATTTAGGGAATTATCTGAATTATTTTCCCCATCCACCTCCTCACTAATCCTACAATATCTTTCATCCGATGAGTTAAGTATTCCTCATTCATTTCAACAAGTGGTGCCAACAGAAATTTACAGCCCTGATATTGGTTTGGTGGTCTCTGAGTGTTTCTGTAAATTTTAAGCATAGCTGCAAGAAAATACGCTTATGTCAAATTTGAAAGAATTGCCTCTTTATTAAACTGAACTGTGAAGTCCTTCGAGGCTGAGTCCCTGAAATACCAGCACCTGGTGCCGTATCCAGCACATCCTAGGTGTTCAGTGACTGTCTGTTAAATGGCCACAGTCTGTCTGAGATGTGTAAGAGGTAAAAGGCTTTGTTTTTAACTCAAAGAAAGCACAATCAGGGTGTTGCCACTCCCAAGAGCAACTTGAGAACCAGTTATTTAAGGGATAATGAGCTTAGGTGCTAGGACAGGGGTTTCAAATTTTCAAGACTAAAAGGAATTTCTATATTTGAAATCCCTAGATACCTGAGTTATTTTTAGAACTAGTCTCTCTTTAATAGTGGCCTAATTTGGTGTTTCTGAAGTTTAGGGTTTCTTTTTATAAATCTAGAATGTCAGTCAAAATATGATACCTGAAAGTACAAAGCAATGTGCTACAGAGACACCATAGGGCCGTGGTTCTCCGTACGTGGTCTGTGAACCATCTCATTGCACACGTTTACTCGGTTTCCCAAGTGATTCTTGGGCTGCTGAAATGTGAGACCACTACTAAACGAGAATCTAGAAAAATTAAAAAAAAAAGAAATGAGTAAAATAATGTTGCAACAAATAAGCCCAAGCGATATCGCACCAAGACCTTATAATCTATCTGGAGAGACAAGATATAATTCACATTCAGAAAGAGATACGCAAGAATATATAGCAATATGCGATAGATACCAAGACAGTGATTCTGACAGTAAATTATTGGAGAAGTAGAAAAATTCCCTAAATTGAGGTGATCATGGAAAGATTTATGAAGTTGAATTTCAGGATGGTGAATGTCATTTCTTCCGATTCAAGGGCTACGTCTTTCAACACATTTGACTGGTATTTATTCAGTGAAGAAAGATTATTCATCATTATTTCTTTAAGCGTGTTAGGCTCCTATGGGGAATATTTGAGAATGTGCCATTTCTTTACTGGGAATTAATATCTTTAAATTTATTGTAGTGTTAATTGAAGGTAATGTGTGCTAGAAATCAGAATGTATGGCTAGGGCAGTGCAAAAAATAAAGGAAACAAGCAAAAAAGAAAAGATTGGTCATGTAGGAATTTCCTCCATTGAGGAAAAGACACATTCACTGATGAAAGAGGAAACAAAAGGAGAGTGTGCCCATGTTTCATTCAGTGATGTAAGTCATCCCCTTTGCTACCATAGAGTGGGCAGGCATACAAGAGCGGCTGCCACCAAAGGAAAGCTTTGTAGGAGGAGGCCAGCAAGCAGGTCTCTCCTTGCAGCACCAGTCTCGGGCATGGCATAGAGGGACAGCAGTGTCCTCCTCTCTTTGTCTGCATTTTCCTGTCTTTCTGAATTTTTCTGGGGTGGAATTCCAAAGTCAAACGACTTAGCATATTTGGACCTTTTCTTCCCTCAGTGAGGGAGAATTAGCTATGAATAATAAAAATTACCAAATGTTAGTGTACAACATGTCATTCTAGGGAAAACACTAACTTTTTCCATCTCTCTGTTGTAAAGTAGGAGAGGTAGCATCTTCCTGTTCATATCAAAATTTCATGTGGCTTTCTGTGACCTACTTGGTTCTTGATATATAAATATATATAATTTTTTTTCCAGCAAGGTAGGATTTTTTTCCCTTGAAACTTGCCTTAAGTCTAACCCCAGGCTTGTTAGCAGACTTGAAGTTCTTTTTGCTGAATAGCGTTCACCCAGCCTCCTAAATAGAAAGTGTATTGTAAACTAAAATGTTCCCTTGTAAGCATAAAGTCATTTGAACTCCAGCCTGCCCTTCTTCGAAGTTCCTTGGACTCCGGAGCCATTTCGCAGTGATTCCTCCTCAGCACGAAGGGACGAGTAGGACTTACTCAGGGGGGAAACTTAGCAGTGAGAACTGCTATGCTTTATAGACTCTCTCACAGCGGCTTCTGATGGAATTTCTACCCTTCTGTAGAAAAGCAAGAAAGGCAACGACGGATGCCTATTCCCTTTTCTTCCTTTACTTTTTATTTATTTAATTAGTTAGCTGCCGAAGCTTGGCTTCGTTTCAATCCCTCAGTCTCATCACCCTCACTGATGTTGTGCTCTAAATAAAATGGTCCACTGGCACTGCGATATTTAGTGTTACTGTTAACTTAGGTTTCTGTTGCAGAACCATATTTTATGCAGAATGTATTAGTTATGCTTACAAGAATGCATTATACCTACATTAGCCATGGTTTACTAAGTTAATGAACTGTGGAGACAAAGAATCACTGCCGTCAAGTCGTAGAGTTGCTCTAGGTCTCTGCATTTGTCTGTCGTATTTTACTGAACTCACTTTGAAGTTGTCTATGTCATTCCCACCCTGCCCCACATTTGCTGTCATCCCATTTTTTTTGTAAATTGCTAGTAATTTCTTGGCTCCAAGGGTAGATTTTCTTGATTGGACAAAGAACCCTGAGCCACTTGGATCCTCCGCAGTGTTCTTCACAGACAAATGCCACCAAGGCTGTTCTATGATTCCCAACCCTCACTTTGTTAATTTTCCATACATCCGCCTATACCGTCCCCTTGAAAATGTGAGCTTTGGTAATGCCTGGTGCCTTGCAAGCCAGGGGTGACGGCTTCGTGTTTTCAGGGAAGCCAGATGTGTTAGCATTGTTTGAAATAGAAAAGATCACAGCTCTCGCTGATAGAGCCATCTTTTCTTGATGACAGAGGCTTAGGAGAAGAATCAGTGTTTCATGTCTTGCCATGAATTTAGTTTCCTTCTTCTTCATTCAGTTTGAACCCTTGTCTGAAATCTTGGAAAAGTTAGAAAACATATCTTGGCATTTAAGAACATTATTTCTGTCTCTTTTCTCTCTTTCTCTCTCTTTCTCTCTCTCTCTCTCTCTTTTTTTTTTTTTTCCTTTTTTTCCCTTAGGCCTAACTCCACCCACAACTCCTCCTCATAAAGCCAACCAAGATAACCCTTTCAGGGCTTCTCCAAAGCTGAAGTCCTCTTGCAAGACTGTGGTGACACCACCATCAAAGAAGCCCCGGTACAGTGAGTCTTCTGGTACCCAAGGCAACAACTCCACCAAGAAAGGGCCCGAGCAATCCGAGTTGTACGCACAACTCAGCAAGTCCTCCGTGCTCACCAGTGGACTCGAGGAAAGGAAGTCCAAGCGGCCCAGTCTACGGCTGTTTGGTGACCATGACTATTGTCAGTCAATTAATTCCAAAGCGGAAATACTCATTAATATATCACAGGAGTTCCAAGACTCTAGACAACTAGAATATAAAGATGCCTCCTCTAATTGGCAGGGGCAGATTTGTTCTTCCACAGATTCAGACCAGTGCTACCTGAGAGAGACTTCGGAGGCCAGCAAGCAGGTCTCTCCTTGCAGCACCAGAAAACAGCTCCAAGACCAGGAAATCCGAGCCGAGCTGAACAAGCACTTCGGTCATCCCAGTCAAGCTGTTTTTGACGACGAAGCAGACAAGACCAGTGAACTGAGGGACAGTGATTTCAGTAATGAACAATTCTCCAAACTACCTATGTTTATAAATTCAGGACTAGCCATGGATGGCCTGTTTGATGACAGCGAAGATGAAAGTGATAAACTGAGCTACCCTTGGGATGGCACACAATCCTATTCATTGTTCGATGTGTCTCCTTCTTGCTCTTCTTTTAACTCTCCGTGTAGAGATTCCGTGTCACCACCCAAATCCTTATTTTCTCAAAGACCCCAAAGGATGCGCTCTCGTTCAAGGTCCTTTTCTAGACACAGGTCATGTTCCCGATCACCGTATTCCAGGTCAAGATCAAGGTCTCCAGGCAGTAGATCCTCTTCAAGGTAAACCTTGGCAAAACTCTCACCCATTGCACAAGATGTTCCCAGGAAGCCAAAAAAGTAATCAAAATTCACAGCCAGACTATCCCCTCACCACCGTACTCCCAGTGACGCTGGAACTAACGAGAATGTTGTTACACATACATCCCTCTCCCTGTTCCCTTAAATCTGTCAGCTCTGAACACAGTGCCTTGAGCCAGTCAGATCAGAGAGAGCAATTTGTAAGAAACTTGCTCATCTAACTTTTTCCATTACCTGGAGAGCTGCCCTGTGCCAGGATAGTGGAGATCCATGCAAGATAAAGCTGACAGTGTACCAGATCCGGTGCTCAGTGTTAACATCAATAAGAGACGCTGAGAGAGAACACATCATTCCCAGACCTCTGAGCTGACTAGATGATCACAAACTGTCACTGGGAAATCTCACTAGTAGCTGGAAAGAAAACGCCAGTTTATGTAATAATGGTGTTCCAGAGGATGTTCAGTAGCGCTGATAAACTCGATTTAAGTGGCAGTTACAGATGCCCTTTTTGTTTTTCTGCTCTCTCCCAGATCCTGCTACTACTACGAGTCAAGCCACTACAGACACCGCACGCACCGAAATTCTCCCTTGTATATGAGATCACGGTCAAGATCGCCCTGCAGCCGTAGGCCCAGGTAATGAGCTATGTCATTTCCCTTCAGCTCCTTTCATCCCCTCCTTTAGATGATAGGATGTTATGGAAAACCCCACCCCTGGCCCCAAATTATTATTCATTTTGCTCATGCAAATTGAGGCGGTTGACTTAACGATGAAGTTATGTTTCCCAGGTATGACAGCTACGAGGAATATCAGCACGAAAGGCTGAAGAGGGAAGAATACCGCAAAGAGTATGAGAAGCGGGAATCTGAAAGGGCCAAACAAAGGGAGAGGCAGAGGCAGAAGGCAATTGTAAGCAGCTCGGAGCTAACTTTCATTTTAAAGGAGGGTTTCTTTTTTTTTTTCCTGTGTGCTTTTTCTTTTTTTTTGTAGATTAGAAAATAAATGAAAGCTAAGTCTTTGTTAGAATAGGCAATTTTCAGTCTTTTGGCTTAAAAATGTCAGTAACTCTTCAACCCCCCTTAACCCAGCTTGTTGGAAAACAAAGTGTTAAGTCAGTATATTTCTCATTCACAGTTTCACTTTGAACTTCCTTACTGTTTTCAACTTTTGCTTTGAAAAATGGAGGGACTAGAGATTTTTTTCGGTTAGATATTAGTTTCATCTGGTCACAGGATGAGTTTTTCTTTCTATTTCTTGTTACTTCTTTCTCGGAGTGGAAAATGAGGACTTATTGCTGTTTGGTTTCAGTTTTTATCTTTTTGGCAGACGTGAGAATTAAGTTGTCCATGAGGAGACTGAGTTCAAGTTAGATTTAAAGGAGACAGTAGGGGAAGATTTGCTAAGAAAGTCATCATTTCTTACTTGTGATGGTTCGACCCCTAACTGGGTAGTTGACACATCCACATTTCTCACGAACTACTTTTCAATAACTTTGTATGGATTTCAGCACCACTTACTAGGACGTGTTATATTCCCTTGTTGTATACACAGTCCTGACCATTCCATGTAAAGATCCAGATTCTCTTACACTTGTCTGCTCTCTGAAGGTCTTTTTCAGCAGCTACTTACTAGACTTTTCCCCAGCTCCCTACTGCTTCTTATCAACTTAGACCTTGGATGGTAAAAATGGGGCAGTCCAGTCCATGCCCACGGCAGACGTTCCTAATCAATCATGGAACTCTTTCCCACTGAGCCCACGCAGAGCCTTGGGGTCATTCCTAACATGGTGCTCCAGGGAGCGGTGGATAATCAAGTGTATACAGCACTGCTTTTGTTCACTGCCTGTCTGTGCCAGCCACTGAGTCAGTTCAGTGAAGTTCAGCTTTGCACATATCTTGCATATATGCTAATTAAGGTTTAGGGAAATAATTTTTGACTGTAAAGGTTAGATTTATAGGGTACCTTAAAGAAAACCCACTAACATCAACAAAATTTTGAAAAACCTATTATATATAAAAGAGCTGACTAATGGAATCAGAATCAAGCACTAGCCTACAGTTACCAGTTGGAGGAAAAAGGTTAAATGAGAGGTTTGTTAATCACAGGCAATCAAGGAGAAAGAAGTGAGAAGTAATTGAACAGTTAGGCTAAAGTTCTGGGGGATTTGCTGCCATTTAACTTTGAATCTACCTAAGCCTGAATCAAAAGCCTTGTGCAAATTACAACACTTTCCCTCATTTTTCTCAACTTTCAAATGAACGGTGATATTAAGATTTGCCAGAGTATCATTAGTTAACACTTACAAAGACTAATGAAAATTAAAAATTCAATTTTTCTAATATTGCTGTATTTAATTAATGGCCTACTCAATAATTATAATAACTCACATTTATATAGTGCCATATAGTTTACAAAGCCTTTTAATATGGCACATTACAGTTAATTATTACAAAAGAGAATCATGTTGAGTAAGCATGTAGGAAAACAGTTATTTTGGTATTTGCAAATTCATAGTTTATACAATCCTTCATTTCTTCCTCAAAAATAGGACATTACAAAGAGAGATTAATAGTTTCATAATAAATTTGCTTATTTGGGAAAAACACAAAACAGTTACAACCAAAGCCAGATTAATATTTTAATCAAAAATATGTAGATAAATGACATGTGTTTATTTTATACCTTCCAAAGATGATTTAGTGCCAGTTACTTAGCTAGAGTGAAGAAAGGAAGGAAGGTGTCTTTTTGTCTTTTTGCTAGTTTGGCCCTTTTCAAGTACATCAAATCATGTCATTGGCCTAGATGAACCAAAAGCACCTTGAGAGTCACCAGCCTGAGCTTGGCAGAAGATGTCACCCTGCTGCCCTTTGTTTAGAAAATATTGACCAGTTCCTTAGTTAGTTCTTTGACTAAGACAATCTCTATCAGTTCTCTTTGAAAGAGGACTTACAATAGTGCAAATGTCAACTTGGCTTATATTAAATCATTTAACCTTTATTGTGAAAATTTTGGCTTTGAGATTATCTTTGCTTTTGAAAAGGAGTTTTAAAAAACCTAAGACATAGAGATTTTTTTACTAACAGAGTGGCCTACAGGTAATAAGTATTTAATAAAGATTTGGTACTTACTGTTGAATCAATTCCCACTTGGACAATTATGTGCTATTTCTGTTTAACATAAATGAAAATCATAGTTCTTTCTGTGATAAACATTGGCCGGGTGCTTGGGATAAAAACGTTAGGAAAGACATAATCCCCATATCCAGGGAGCTCCAAGTCTACTGGCAGATAAAGATACACGAACAGGCAGTACAATATAAGCACTATTAATAAATACAAAAGGTACAACCACGGTACTATGGCAGTATATGGGTGGGCACCCAGACCTGGGATGAGGGAGGCCATCCCCAGGGAGGGTGAGATTGATCTAAATCCTAAAGTGAGAGAGGACAAGGATTTTCTACCCTGCAATGTCCAATATGGTAGCCATTATCCACATAGCTAATTTGGCTAGCCTGAATTAAGACGCACTGTGTGTGATTAGATTTTGAAGACTTCGTACAAAAAATAGTGTGAAATACCTCATTAACTTTTTATATCAATCATAAGTTGATGTATTTTGGATATATTGAGCCAAAAACATTATCAACATTGAATTTTCAGTTTCTTTTTACTTTTTTAAATGTGGCTCTTAGAAAATTTAGAATTACATACGCTGCATTATATTTCTACTGGGCATTGCTGTTCTAGACAGAGCTCATTCTAAGTCTTGAAAAAAGAGAGAGATATTGGGAAACTACCAGTCATTTAACTAGAACACCGGGTCCCAAGAGGGACAAGAAATAAGTCTAGAGGATTCAGTGGAAGGCAGACCCTGAAGAGTCCTGTAACTCATGCTACAGATTTTGAAATCTATCTTGAGGGCATTGTGGAAATATTTAATGAGTTTACCCACAGGAAGATTTCCTGATTGATTTCCTTCCTACAAATGGTCGTCTTTCTTGTGCCATAATGCATTTGCAAAGTATATTTTTATGGACTTGGGTTCAGGGATACATGCAATGATTTTTGACTCATTTGACAAAATTAGTTTGAAAAATCATTCATGAAACAGCTAAGGGAGCTAGGACAGTCTACCTAAGTTTGTCAGGTGGGTGATTTCCTTTAAATTTTTGAGACACCCATAAAGTAATGAATAAGAAGCAAATTGCATTTGGGGTACCTTGGATGCAGTGCTGGATTGTGCATCAATTGGAGCAGTCATATACCCGGGGACCAGCAAAACAGGGTCCGAAAAGAAATGAAAAAAAATCTTAAAAATGTTAATAATTAATGTTTTATAAAATTAGTCTTTTCTACCTTTGTCTGTATTGCTTTTATTTTGAGTTCCGTAAGAAGGAGATAGTTTAGAAGGTCTGTAAACTTTGCATTGCTTACGCCTCTAAAAATCTTAATCCAGCCCAATTTGAGTGCACCAAGTCAGAGAACAAAGAAAACACTAATAATTAATAATTGTTAACACAGAATCATATATTGTGGTTAAATATTGCCATTGTTCTCACTTTCCTCCAATTCCCATCTAAATTCTTTCTCAAAAACCAATTCACTCTCTGCCTTTCTCAGTCTCATAAGCTTGAAGTAACTCAGGTTATATTGGAACTCTGCAAGCCAGAGTTTAGTATTTAATGTCTAAACTGTCACTGCTCTAATTTCTTGTGGAGTTCTAAGTCCAACTCCATTTGCAATCTGTACAGTTTCCTGCCAGAAAACATGATAATGGGATGTTAATTTAAAGGGCAAATCTAGACATTATGATATGGCTCAGTGCTTAAAATCAAAACCAGATGTGCTCTGGCAATGACTGGGCTATTTTATTTCTCTTCTCTGTCGGTCAGTATGTAGCCCAGGAGCCAAGAACACTGTATTATCACTGATAATTTTAAACTTCTTCCAAATGAAAAAAAAAATAAAACAGTTGTAGAATTTCTCAGAGTTACTCTTTCTGGAGAAAATAAAATAATTTTCTGTTCAAGCCTTTCTAAAGAGTTATTTTATGTGTACATTATATTAGGACTCTAAGTTCAGTATTTAGAAATATTAAGTTCTATGGCAAGATGAGTAAGTTCTAGAGATCTACTATATAACGTAGTACCTATAGTTAATAATATGTTATCTATAGTTAATAATATGTTATTGTGCACTTTAAATTATGTTAAGAGCACAGATCTCATGTTAAGTGTTTTTACACACACACACATACACACATACACACACACACACACATACAGAAAAAGGAGCAGGAAAAAACAGAAAAGAACACAAGGAAATTTTTGGAGGTGATGGATACATTAAATACCTTGATCACTTTGATTGTGATGATGGTATCCTGGGTGTATGAATATGTCCAAACTCATCAAAATGTATGCATTAAATATGACCAATGTTTTTGTGTATTGATTATACTTCAATAATGCTTTAAAATAGGAGTTACGCATACTTAGTCTGTAGTTTTCATGTTTTCTGGTTTATCGGTATGTTTACTTGCATTTTAGCTTTTATTTGCCTCTTAGCCCTTAAGAAGACTAGCCTGGATTTGTTCACGTTAACCAGCCTTAAACGCTAAGCAGGAACATTCCTGGGTGGTGCTTGGATGGGGATAACTTTGGAAAATTTAATGCTGTAATTTTGTTTCTTCCCTGAGAACACCCCCTAGTAGTAGGCACTTATTGAATGCCTACTGAATTAGATAAGAATAATCAATATTAAGGCCAAGAAAGAGAAAACATTTTTAGCATTTTTTAGAGCGTTGATATTAATATTTCTTTCTGTCCATTGGTTCTTTTCCATGCCTTCCACTCCTCTCGCCTTTTCTTTTAGTAGGAGCACCTAGGTATGCCATTCACTCATTCCCATTGTCTTTATAATATCTTTGGAACTTCTGAGGAAGTCAGGTTATAGCTAATCTGGAAATGGACATACATCTTCCATTGCCAAAATTGATATACAGTTTCCTTAGCATAGGAGGAGGAATTTTTACATTATTCTGACTTGGAGATGTAGAAGGAACCAAAATGTAAATTATATTAGGCTCTTCCTTGTTATCTAGCATTGCAGAACATTTTAGAAAGAGAATCCATAAAGAAGTACCAAACATAGTGCTTGGTTGTAGGTTAGAGTTAAATAATTGTTAATATCGCTACTACTTTCTGTCTTGTCTTAGTCTAACCCCTTTTACCAGGAGTAGCTTATTATTTGATGAGAAACAACCATTTTATGTTTTCCCCAGCTAAGTGGAAAGCTCTATACTCTAGTTGATAAAGATTTTGGTAATACAGAGTCAGTTAATTCAGTCAGTTTTTTAAGAATTTATCCCCTGTGTTTTGGTATAATGAGGATTTACTATAGCTGTTAATGCAACATAAATCTTGAATTTTATTATCCACCCCATCAGCAAACTAGCTTTTGTGAAAATTGAAGCTAAAAGTTATTTGATAAATGTACCATCCTCCTCAATAGTGAAAACTGGTCTGAAAATCATTTTTCAAGGAGCTGTTTCCAAAGGTTTAGAGTTCCTCCAAGCCTTTAAGAAGTTGGAAATGTTATTAAGCATTTTGATTTCTTTTCCTTTCATCTTCTGTTTAGAAATTAATGTCTTGAAAAATTGGCTGCAAATGTTAAGGTTTTTTTAAAGATATGAAATCTATTTATCTGTCTAATACAACTGCAACATGTTTAAAAGAATCAGTTCTTTGCTAGACATTTTGGCCAATCTTGGAAAGATTTTTTGCCTTTGCTTTCCAGACGTTGGGATGCCTTTTATTTTCATTTTTAGGGCTAGGAAAATCAAGCACTTCAATAATTTTCTCAAATGAGAATTTCAACATGTATTCAATTTCTGATCTTTGCAAGGTAGCAAGGCATGGTCCCATTCCGGCATTTCATAAACAGAGATGGTAGACAAATAGGTAATGTAAGTGATTATGGAGCAGCCCTTTGGTTTCCTGTTTCTCCGCTCTAGGTTATGTCTTTTTTTTACTGCAGAATGTATCAGTATCTGGTATAAAAGGTCCTCTGGTTTATCTTTTATGTGGGATCATTGTTGCCTACAACTTTGTATAAAGCTGCAATTCAGAGACTGGCCCAATATGTCTGCATATGGGCGTACATATGGTCGATTTTAGCTTTAACTTCAAATTTCCTTGACTACGTAGGCTGTGTGTATTCCCATAATGGTAGTCGGGCAATTTCTTTGCTCAATTTCTTTCTCTCTCTTCTGCATTTCCCCTCCTTTCTCTCTATACAGTAGTAACTTTCCTAAAAGGCTATTAAAAAAATAAAATCCATAACACCCATGTGAGCAGGTGCCAGGAAGTTTAAGTTTGGATAACAGTCTCATCACATTTGACTGTTTGGCTAGAGCTGGATTTGGAAACAGAATGGAATGCAGTGCTGTGATTCCCTTGCTAAACTGTGCGACACTGCTCCAGCGTGTGTCTCTCGTCTGTTTGCACTTACTGACTGCGGGTTGTGCTGGGTGCCCTGGAACAACACAATTACAGTCTGCAACTGAGACATGTAATCTGCATGGAAGCCAATCAGGCAGCCTGCTCTGTTTGCTGTACTTCATCTGGTCAGTTATTTAGCCTCAATAACTATTGTCAGAGGAGTTGTGTTTTACCAACTTTTTCAGCAGAGTCCCATCTCTGATTTTCATAGGTGATTTTTATGAGTGAGAGTCCTACAAACACATAGCTACTCCATACCTCTTACACTTAAGCCTGTAAAAACAAACCATGGAAACCTTTGTTAATTCACTCAGCTGAGCTACCTGAGCAAGGTTTTTCCTTTGATAAAGCACCAAATCCAACTTTCATTCTCTTTTGCGTGGAAGTCTCAGAGAATAAGAACCACACTCAGATTATCCTTGATGTAAAGAAAGGCACAGGGTAAGTCTTAAAAAGGATTGATTGGCAATGGATTGATTTTACAACAAATATTCAAGACTCTGTTATATTTCAGTTACCCTTAGTAGTGACTAGGCCAGATGGGGTCTTTACTTTCATGAATCTTCCATTGTGCTGGAGAGGCAGACATTGAACAGTGAATAAACTGTTAACTATTTAATTACAATTAAGCATAGACCTACAAAGGAGAAATAGAGTTTTCTATAAGAGCAGCTAATAGGATGTCTGATCTCATCTCAAGTCTCAGAAAGAAAATGATTGTTGAGTTTAACGTAGATTGTGTGTGTCTGTGTGTGTGTGTGTGTGTGTGTGTGAGAGAGAGAGAGAGAGAGAGAGAGAGAGAGAGAGAGACAAAGAGAGACTTGAAGCAGCATAGTGTGAATAGTATGTTCCAGGTAGCAGGGGAACAGAGTGTGCAAA
The DNA here is from genome assembly GCF_000956105.1 of Propithecus coquereli. NCBI lineage: Eukaryota > Metazoa > Chordata > Mammalia > Primates > Indriidae > Propithecus > Propithecus coquereli. The sequence continues at coordinate 3,064,005 of NW_012154951.1, read as the reverse complement.
GGCCTTGGGGAGAAAGGAGCACAGTCTACACTGGGGACTGATAGAAGCTCAGTGTGGCTGGAAAATAGAGCCAAGGAAGGAATGAAAGTGGGAGATGAAGCCCTTGATGAAGACAGTTCCAGGCCATGCAGGGCCTTCTAGGTCTTTTTAATGATTTTGGCCTTTTGTTAAAAGTTATGCAAAGCCATTGAAATGTTTTAGATGGTAATTGACACAATTGGATTCCTGTTTTCTTAGCAAAGATTGTTGTGAGTCCTGTTTCTTAGCAGAGAATGGATTGGAGGAGGATAAACATGGACATGGGGATCCAAGTTAAGAGACAGTTACACTAGTCCAGAAAGAGCTGGCAGCTTGGAAAGGTGACTTAGGAAAGATGGAATAAAGGAGACAGACCAAAGGGAGATTTAGGAGGTAAAAATCATCAGGATTTAATGAATAATTGGATATGTGAAGAGGACCAACAGGGAAGCTGTTTTTTTTTTCCAGTGTTCTTGTATCAGTGAAGTGAACACTATCTAGCCATTCAGGGTTTTGTCCTGAATAATTTGCTAGATAGTGTTCACTTCACTGAAACAACATATGGGAAAAGGACCAGCTGGGGAGAGGGCGAAACGGGAGGGCTCAGTTTGGGTAAGGTTAGCATAGTTTGAGGTGCCTAAGGCACAGCCAAACTGAGATATCAAGTAGATAGTTGATTTTTTGAGTCAGAAGCTAAGAGGAACTTATTTCCCTGATAAAAATAGAGACAGGAGTGTTGCATGTGGTAAAAGAAGAGTAGGCATAGGTGATCAGATCACCTAGGAAGATACAAAGTTGGGTTACATTTCACAAGTGCTTATTGAATGCTTACTCTTACCTGGGTCCTTTGCTAAATACTGAGCCTATGATAAGGAAAGATGTTCAGTAAATAACATAGGGCATCATTTTGCCTTCAGTCTAATTTGCTTTTTATACCATCCAAGACCAAGGACTCTTAGTATATCCAGAGAAAACTCTTGGGCAAGCCAAACCTGTACCTTATTCCTCTGTTTCCCAGTCTTTGCTTCAGTCTGACTTAAATCTGTCCAACCTTAAGTTCATTTCATTTTTCTTTGTCCTTGGTAGGCATCCATACTAGTTGGTCAGCACATTCTTTATATTAACTTCTTATGTTCTTAAAAAACCTTTCCTCAGTTTTGAGAGACATCATCACCTTTGGCCTTGTCTTCTTGGAACAGAGATACAAGATTGCTTCTTACATTAAGAAAACATTCCTGTTTTTAAAAAAGGAACCTATCCTCAGGCTATAAAATATTCTTCCCATATTTTGTAAGTTATAAAGTACTCATGACTTTCCGATTATGATGCTATTGACTCCACTTGTGAAAATTAGGCCACACCCCTCTATTCTGTTCCTAAAATAAGACTAGCTTTATTGGCAAAGTGAAATTTATAGCCTCTTTTATTTAGCTCTTATTCTTTGGAGACCCATGGCTTAAAATGACCTACATTTTAAGACTGTATTCTTAAATTATTGTCTTTGGACCACCTGCATCAGAATCACTGGGGTGTGCTTGTTAAAAAATGAAAGTTGTTGAACCTTATCTTCCAATTTTACTTTTGTACAGGTTGGATAAACCCAAATACTTTGCATTTTTAACCAGCACCCTAAGTAATTTTTATTTATGCTGGAGTTTTAAGAACCACTCTTTTGAGGATGTCAGAATTTGTACATCTCATTATTAGAATTCTGAGTTAATAAGAAATTAAATAGTTTTGCAAGCCAGGTCATTTTCATAGCGATTTTGAAGATTAATAATCAAGTCATAAGTGTTCAAATATTTAATAGATATTGTTCAGCTATTCAGGGATTAAAAAAAGAGATTACTTTGCCCAGATTTATTTCTAATACATAAGAGTTGATCTGAGAGAAGAACAGAGGTGGATAGGAAAGACGAAAAAGAGTAGAGGGGCAGAAAAGAATGCATGTGAGCAAGAAGAGATGGCTACTGAGGCAAAGGGAAGTAGTAGCACTTGGTCCAAATGCCATCTTTCCTTCAGTTGTAGTCTGTTTTGGTCTAACTGGCATCCTCCGTGAGTTCTCATTTTGCATGCTTGTACATTCACGAATGGTTCTAGAGATTTGACTTCTTTCCCATCTCCAGAGCTAGCAAAAGTCTCTTCTTCCTTGCCCCCTCACAGGAAGAACGCCGAGTGATTTATGTCGGAAAAATCAGACCTGACACAACACGGACAGAACTGAGGGACCGTTTTGAAGTTTTTGGTGAAATCGAGGAGTGTACAGTAAATCTACGGGATGATGGGTGAGAATCTTCAAGATTATTTCTTGTTTAGAAGCTGACGTATGTAAAAAATTATGGCCATAAGATTACTGGGATGGGAGTTGCCAGTGTAAGTGCTTTGACAGATGACATGTTGAGTTCAGAACCTTATTTATTTTCTTTCATCCCTATTTATTAATCTTTCTAGTTGAGATTTCCTGTCCCAGAAATAAGTATTTAGCTGCTTGACAGGACAATCACACTGATAAATGGATGCTGTGGCTCAGACGCTGGCACCAGCGAAGTCTCCCAAAGTAGAAAGGGTTACAGTCCTATATGCTAATGCTTCTTCACCAGCTTCGAACTTCTCTTCTTTGTCCATTGCAGAGACAGCTATGGTTTCATTACCTACCGTTACACCTGTGATGCTTTTGCTGCTCTTGAAAATGGATACACTTTGCGCAGGTCGAACGAAACTGATTTCGAGCTGTACTTTTGTGGACGCAAGCAATTTTTCAAGTCTAACTATGCAGACCTAGGTATGGATTTTATTGTACATGGAATGAGGAATCCATAATGTAGAGCTCAAAATAGGAGCAAACATAATCCGTAGGCAACGTGGGTTGGACCATCACTTTACTAGAGGGGACTATTTGAATACAGAATTTTTTTTAAATGTATGAAACAGTTTCAGACGAAAGGGGCTCAGGTTTTGGCAATAAGGGACATAACTCTTTGTGCTGTCTGCCTAGGTGCTGAAATTCTGCAACTCTACACCATTTATGTGTGTGTGTGTGTGTGTGCGTTGTATTTTGTGTATGCATGTGTTGTAGGTGTGTATGTGGATATTGTGTATGTATACGTGTTTATGATTAGTGTGTGTTGTATGTGTGTGGATATTGTATGTGTCTGTCTGTGTTTTGTGTGTGAATGTGTGTATGTGTGTGGTATTGTGTTTTATGTGTATTTGTTGTGTGTGTGGTTGTGTCTACACGTGTTCATGATTTGTGTGTATTGTATGTATGTGTTTTGTGTGTGCATGTGTGTTGTGTGTGTGGATATTGCGTGTGTTACTGGGTGTATGTTTTGTGTATGTGTGTGATATTGTATTTTATGTGTGCATGTGTTGTGTGTGGATATTGTGTGTGTCTACTTGTATTTATGATTTGTGTGTGTATTGTATGTTTGTGGTATTGTGTGTTGTGTGCATGTGTATGCGTGTGGATGGTATGTGTGTCAACCCGTTTGTTTTGCATATGTATTGTATTATATTTTGTGTGTGCACGTGTTGTGTTTATGTGTATGGATATTATGGCTATCTACATGTTTTTATGGTGTATGTGTGTGTGTGTGTGTGTGTGTGTGCTTGTATCTGCTTTTGCTTTCTGTGCCTACCCCGAATCCTTTTGTACAAACCATAGCATCACTATCATTGTTTTATGGAATAGAATATATAAAAGTCTTGATTTTTTTTCTTATTATTTCACAAACTCTCAGAAATATTATCATTCTCTATAACTTACAACTTGAGAGGAGAAAATAAAATTTCATATGCTAAGTCACACTATACTTTCTGTAAACAAAATAGAAAAAAACCCCATTATTTGTTGAGTGCTTCCATATGCTAGGCACTGTGCCAGGAGCTTTGTAACCATTTTCTCATTCAGTTACCAGAGCTATCCTAGGAGGTGGATATTATTATTATCGTCCCCATTTCACAGATAAGGAAACTGAAACATACAAAAAATGTGGGGTTTTTTTTTGTTATAAAACTGTACAGAATCTAGGGATAAAATTTAGAAAATATAAAGAAAAATTAAGAAGAATTTCTATCAGCCTGTCATCCAGAGATGACCGCTATTACCAACTGAATAATTTGCCTTCCATTATTTTATCTCAGAATGTCTTATTTTTTATAGTTAAGGTTATATGTGTGTGTGTGTGTGTGAATATTAATATATATAAAACTTTTACATTCTACTTTTCTCAATTAACATATAAATTCATGTCCTACTGTGATTCACATGATTAAAAATCATTTATCAACATATTTTAATGGTTGCACAGTATTTTGTTGGGTGAGTAGTACCATTATATTTAGTCATTCCATTATAGCTAAACATTTATTCAATTTTTAAGTTTTTGAAGTTATAAATAATGGTACCATGAACATCTTAATTTCCTTTCCAATTTTAATTTTGTTCCTTAACGTGACATTCCCTACCCGATGTGTGTGTTGTAAACCTTTAAATTACTTGAGGAAGGAACGAAGGAAAGTGGCAAATGTCTTATGTATATGACATAATTATTTTAAATTCATTTATAACAGTAATCATAAAGTTAACATATATACTTATTCCTCAGCATTATTAGATATCTGTTGCTACTTGTTCTTGCATAGCATAAAAAAAGAAATGAATACCAAATACAGGGATTTTTTTCATTCCTTCCAATGAAGTGATGTCTTCCTAGAGTAATTGATACAGGTTGTGTGGATTGTTCAGAGGGAATATGTTATAATTCACTCCGCACGCTAAATAGATAGTGAGAAGCAGGGGAGAGGCAGCTGACTGGTAGGAAGACAGAGGCCTAGGGATGAAAATATAAAACGTGGCAAGTCATTTGTTCAAATGTTGGCTGATAAAAACAGTCAAGACAGATTGAAGTCTTGAGTTGATTTGACTTATTTTCTTCGGTGATGAAGGCCAGGGTGTTTCTAGTCTCTCAAAACATCTAGAGTTTAAAATAAGCTACCTAGAGGGGCCTTTAGATCACGATTCATCACTAGTAGAGGGAGGATTAGATGGTATTTCCAAATTGAACCGGAGCCTCCCTGAAATATATCTAAGACGAATGCTTCCCCTCTTGTTATCTGCCTGCCTAGCCAGCAGCAATAGAAACTTTGCCATTGCTAAGCTCACTCTGTATTTTCTCAAAAGCATATTTGATGTGCATTGTAGTAGCATGGGTTTTTCCAATTCCCTCAAGCTCTATAATGGCATAGGAGGTAGTTTTTTTTCTGAGAGTAGATACGATGTAGTCAAAAGAGCCCGGGTTTGGAATCCTGCAGACCTGGGTTTGAAACCTGGCTTACCATTGACCTTGGGCAAACAGTTCAACTGCTCCTTCAGGTTTGGGTTCTTCATTTGTGAAATACTTGATCATGCTTTTTGAAGATTAAATAAATGGTTTGAAGTTATTGGCACAGTGTCTGGCATAACATAGGTTCTCATTAAATAGTGCCTATGATCATAATTTAAAATGATGGTAATGAGAAGATGTTATTAATAAAATTTTAAAGTTATTTTAAAATAGAAGAATCAACTATTCAGGTGATGGGCACGCTTATAGCCCTGACTTAAGCATTATGAAAGCTATCCACGTAACAGAAACATTTGTACCCCCTGAACATTTTGAAATAAGAAATAAAATAAAATAGAAGAATCAACAGTAGGGGCCAGCTTTGGAAACTAACAAAGTTCTCATGTGTCTTGTCTTTGTTCCCTGAAGAGTTCAAATTAAATATTTCAGGGCATGCATGGATACTAAATCTGGTGAGCATGAGAATACACTGGTCTCTTAGAGGGATGTCGGGTTTACGTGTATGTCAGGAGTAAAGCAAAAATGATGTGACACAGATTAATTTTATCAAGACAGTAAAGCGACCTATCATTTTATTAATAGATAGATTTAACCAATTTTGTTTTCTGTTTTTATTTTCTCCCCCAGATTAAGTTAGCTCACATATCCTATTTTTCTATGGAAACTAGTTCATGGTTTCTACAATATTATTAGAGCAAAACCTGATGATTACAGGGACTATTTATGAGCAAGTTTTATAAATGAGACTGAGAGTTTAAAATGACTTGTTCAAGGTTAACGGTAAAGCCAGAATTTAAGTCCTGGTTTCTGTAAATCTATAGTCGGTGTCTTTGTGTTTACTCTCATATAAGCAAATGGATTTTTATAAAAGACCTCAACAACAAAATATTAAAGAAGAAAGACAGAAATTAGGGTAGGACTATAGGATCAGAACAGAAGGATGGTTAAGTATTTCAAATGTAGTAATTTTGATCAAGAACTTAAAGGTATAAAAATGAAATAAATGACACATCCTCACTAATTTTTATTAACTGAAAAAATGTATTTTTTAATACATTATCAGCATCTTGAATATGTACTTAATTTACATATACCCTTGCCATTCATTGGTAAATCATTCCCAGATCCCAATACAAATACTTTTAACCATGGTTTGAATAATATTCTGGTGTTTAATACATTCATCCAACACATATTAATTTGAGTACCTACTTTGTGCCAACAATTTTCCAGGTGCTTGGAATACAAATGTGATGTGATTTGTTTTTATTAATGCATATCATTATTTATGACAATTTGATTTGAAAAATAGAGTGGCTTTTTGAGATATTCCTATAAAAAATTTATGATATCTTATTGTGTTTCAATATCCTTTCATTAGTGAGAGAGTAGAGTGGATATTATTGCCTCAGAAATTCCGTGTAACCACATTCTCTCTAATGCAATAAAAAAGACTTTTTGGTTGCCTATTCAGTGCCATAGCGTGTTTATATAAGTAAATATGTATGTAAACACTATGTTTCACAGGGAAGAAATTCTTGAGAACTACTGTTTCACATTATTTTTAATATTTGCCAGTCAAAACACAGAAACACTGAAATTCTAGGCTTCACTTAGAATAATAAAAAGTTAGGAAATGTAAAATATCCTTAGAATTTTCTCCCAGTAAAGGTAAATGTGTGTATATATATATATATATATATATATATATATATATATATATTCTTGATGGTTCCATGCTGACTTTTGTCACATAGACACCATTGCTGGGAGAATCTTCCATCTTCATCTCCACTGGAAGTGGAATTCTGACTTCAGGCTAATCTCTAGCAATGAGCTATACTTTTTTTGTCTCTACAAAAAAAGATTTTGATTTGAAGAGTAGCTGCTCATGAGGCCATAGTAATACAAGCAAACCATTCATTAGGCTATGAAGAGAAGGGTCGAAGCCAGTGTAATTTAAGAATTGACTATTTAAGGTGTTATTGAGGAAAGATTGACCATTTTGTCCCGGTTTTTTATGTCTGTGTAAGATTGTAATTTTTCTTGCTCTTCTTACCTAGAAAAACTTGCTGAAAAAAAGTTAGTAAAGACAAGGAATGCTAAGAATGAGTGAAAAAAATAAGTAAAGGAATTTCACTGTCTGTAAATCTAAGAATGTGAAGGTAGAGTGAAGCTTGAGGAAGAGAGGAGTCAGGCTGGTGCTGGAGCTTGGGGCATTGCAGTCTCTTCAACAAAACAACTTGTGAGGGCAACGATTATGACTCCGTGTTATTGATAGTATTACAGTCTTTTGTCACTTTGAGAACTTCTATTTTGTAACTTACTCTGGGAAAAATATGGGAATGCTTATATTTTAGCAGAATTGTTAATGTTTTCTGGAATAGTTTTATTTTCTCTTCAAATAAATTTTTTTTAAAGATTCAATGTATTTGTAAGAGGCTTTTTATTATATTTACAAGCCTCCCTTTCTCACTTGCAAGACCAGCAGAAATATCTGACTTTTCCTTAGGTATCAAAGGAGAAAAATCAGAAATATTTTACAAAATGGCACTTTACATTCAATATTACTAAAACATAATCTCTTTTGTTAAGGGCTATTTGAAGTAGCATGTGAAATTTGTCACAAAAGCTGACCTGCCCTCGTTTAAGGGTCCTAGAAAGAGCAGGGCTTTATTTATACCTACGTATTTTTTTCTCTCTGAATTTACATTCTTGAGATGTGAAGCATGTCCTTTGACCTTCCAATCTGGGGAGAGTTTGCACCACTATTGCTAAGTTCCCTGGAGGTACTGGAGTAGATGACTGGATCATATGTCTCTCCTGCCTCAGAGGGAAGCAGTAGGTTGGGGATTAGGAAAAGTTCTGATGATTCTCTCTCTCCTACTCAACTGGATTTTATGCTCAGTGAAATTAATCCCATTGAATAGGAAAATTAGCTGCAGCTTTTACTCTTACCTGTGCATCTGAGTTCTTGAGGAACCGTGGGCAAGTCGTGTGACACTCCAGGGGGAAGGGAAGGGTGGGTATCTATAAAACAGATATTAAAGTCTGCTCTGCCTACCTCTCAGGAGTGTTTAAATTAAAATGAGTCAATAGGTGAGTGTTTTTGAAATCTCACTGCTCCTTATCCTCTGCCTGTACATCTGTATATATCCAATAAAATCTGGACATTCTTTTTTTTTTAAGTATATTGATTGGATAAGTTGTTATGAGTCAGATAAACTTGAATGATTGAGTTAATGGTCATCAGCAAAGTGTGCATCTAAACTGCCTTGGGTTTCTTTCAGATTCAAACTCAGATGACTTTGACCCTGCTTCCACCAAGAGCAAATATGACTCTCTGGATTTTGATAGTTTACTGAAAGAAGCTCAGAGAAGCTTGCGCAGGTAACATGTTCCCTGGCTGAGGATGACAGAGGGATGGTGAATACCTCACGGGACAGCGCGTCCTTCCCTAACAGACTATTGCAAGTCATACTTAGGAATTTCTCCTTACTTTACACTCTCTGTACAAAAACAAAACAAAACAACAACAATACAACAACGATAACAATGGTTTACATGAACACAGCTGCTGAAGAGGCAAGAGACAGAATGATATCCAGTAAGCACATGTTTATTCATGGGTGTCAGCTTTGCTTTCCCTGGAGTCTCTTGGTGATGGAGTGTGTGTGTGCGTGTGCGTGTGTGTGTGTGTCTGTGCGCATGTGCGTGTGCAAGCCTGGTTTAGGGGAAGTATATGTGTGTGCACGTGGGGACTGGAAGCACCTGACCAGAATGTGCAAGGGCAAACCACGTCAAATGGCAGCAGTTCCATGAAGACACACTTAAAACCTAGAACTTCAAAATGTTCATATTCTATTCAAAAGGAAAAAAAATATATATATATAAATTAAAAAGGAAAGAAAACTAACCAACCAACCACAAACCGCCCTAAAACGACAGCCGCTGATGTCTGGGCATCAGCCTCCGTACTCTGTTTTGTAAGAAAGTGCAAAATCAACTCGATGCAAGCTTTCTCTGGTAACGTAATGATTATATGACAATCCCGAAGAAACCACAGGTTCCATAGAACTAATATCCTCTCTCTCTCTCTCTCTCTTTTTTCTTTTTCCTTTTGCCATGGAATCTGGGTGGGAGAGGATACTGCAGGCACCAGAATGCTAAACTTTCCTAACATTTTGAAGTTTCTGTAGTTCGTCCTTTATCCCGACACCCATGTAAATGTCCAAAATGTTGATCTTCCACTGCAAATTTCAAAAGCCTTGTCAATGGTCAAGCGTGCAGCTTGTTCAGCGGTTCTTTCTGAAGAGCGGACATGGTGTTACATTACTAATGAGAGTTGGGTAGAACTCTCTGGGATGTGTTCATATAGTGTAATTGCTACATTCTCTGATGTAGTTAAGTATTTACAGATGTTAAATGGAGTATTTTTATTTTATGTATATACTATACAACAATGTTCTTTTTTTGTTACAGCTATGCACTGTAAATGCAGCCTTCTTTTCAAAACTGCTAAATTTTTCTTAATCAAGAATATTCAAATGTAATTATGAGGTGAAACAATTATTGTACACTAACATATTTAGAAGCTGAACTTACTGCTTATATATATTTGATTGTAAAAAAAACAAGACAGTGTGTGTGTCTGTTGAGTGCAACAACAACAAAATGATGCTTTACGCACATCCATCTCTTCTTAGGTGAGCTTCGATCTAAGCATCTTGTCAAGAAATATCCTAGTCCCTAAAGATATTAACCACTTCTGCGATATTTTTCCACATTTTCTTGTTGCTTGTTTTTCTTTGAAGTTTTATACACTGGATTTGTTAGGGGAATGAAATTTTCTCATCTAAAATTTTTCTAGACGATATCATGATTTTATGTAAAGTCTCAATGGGTAACCATTAAGAAATGTTTTTATTTTCTCTATCAACAGTAGTTTTGAAACTAGAGGTCAAAAATCTTTTTAAAATGCTGTTTTGTTTTAATTTTTGTGATTTTAATTTGATACAAAATGCTGAGGTAATAATTACAGTATGATTTTTACAATAATTAATGTGTGTCTGAAGACTATCTTTGAAGCCAGTATCTCTTTCCCTTGGCAGAGTATGATGATGGTATTTATCTGTATTTTTTACAGTTATGCATCCTGTATAAATACTGATATTTCATTCCTTTGTTTACTAAAGAGACATATTTATCAGTTGCAGATAGCCTATTTATTATAAATTATGAGATGATGAAAATAATAAAGCCAGTGGAAATTTTCTACCTAGGATGCATGACAGTTGTCAGGTTGGAGTGTAAGTGCTCCATTTGGGAAAGTCAGCTTTTGCAGAAGCAGTGTTTCTACTTGCACTAGCATGGCCTCTCACGTGACCATGATGTTGTTCTTGACGACATTGCTTCTGCTCAATTCAATAAAAACTTCAGAAAAACCTCCATTTTGAGCATCAGGATTTCATCTGAGTGTGGAGTCCCTGGAATGGAATGCAGTAAAGTTTGGAGTGTGTATTCAAGTTTCTAAATTGAGATTTGATTACTGTTTGTCTGACATGACTTTTTTGGAAGACATGATATACCTACTACTTAATTGTTCTTTTCCTTTCTCTCACCCTCCACGATCTTATAAGATGGATTTCACCCCCAGGCCAATGCGGCTAATTTTGATAGCTGCATTCATTTATCACCAGCATATTGTGTTCTGACTGAATCCACTGTCTGTCCTGTCGGATGCTTGCTTGATTTTTTGGCTTCTTATTTCTAAGTAGATAGAAAGCAATAAAAATACTATGAAATAAAAGAACTTGTTCACAGGTTCTGCGTTACAACAGTAACACATCTTTAATCCGCCTAATTCTTGTTGTTCTGTAGGTTAAATGCAGGTATTTTAACTCTGTGTGAACGCCAAACTAAAGTTTACAGTCTTTCTTTCTGAATTTTGAGTATCTTCTGTTGTAGAATAATAATAAAAAGACTATTAAGAGCAATAAATTATTTTTAAGAAATCGATATTTAGTAAATCCTATTATGTGTTCAAGGACCAGATGCGTTCTCTATTTTGCCTTTAAATTTTTGTGATCCAATTTTAAATACATTCTCCTTTTTGCCCTGGATTGTTGACATGAGTGGAACACTTGGTTTCTTTTCTTACTTATGAAAAGACAATACCACAGATATCATGTTGAGGATTAATTTATCCCCCCTCTGGCCTGACAAATACTGTTACCATGAAGATAATTTTCCTCGATGGACTTCAAATTGCATCTAAAATTAGTGGAGCTTTTGTATCTTATGCAGACACTGTGGGTAGCCCATCAAAATGTAAGCTGTGTCCTCTTTATTTTTATTTTTGGTTTTTTTGGGAGAGAATATTTCAAAAAAACACGTACACCCCATCATTACTGGATGCAAATTTCAGCATAGATCTGTAGGATTTTTAGATGACTGTGGGCCATTGCCTTCATGCTGTGGTAAGTACCACATCTACAATTTTGGTAACTGAACTGGTGCTTTAGAAATATGGGTTTTTTTTTTTTTTTTTTTTTTTTTTAAGAGATGTAGCCAAATAACTCTTCCAGTGCAACAAAATCAATTTTTTCTAAACGACTCCAAGAACAATGGTTGGGCTGTCAACATTCAAAGCAGCAGAGAGGGAATTTGCACTATTGGGGTATGATGTTCGGGTCAGTTGAAAAAAGGAAACCTTTTCATGCCTTTAGATGTGAGCTTACAGTAGGTAATGATTATGTGTCCTTTTTTGATGGCTGTAACGAGAACTTCAATCACTGTAGTCTAAGACCTGATCTATAGATGACCTAGAATAGCCATGTAATATAATGTGATGATTCTAAATTTGTACCTATGTGACAGACATTTTCAATAATGTGAACTGCTGATTTGATGGAGCTACTTTAAGATTTGTAGGTGAAAGTGTAATACTGTTGGTTGAACTATGCTGAAGAGAGAAAGTGAGCGATTAGTTGAGCCCTTGCCGGGCCTTTTTTCCACCTGCCAATTCTTCATGTATTGTTGTGGTTTTATTCATTGTATGAAAATTCCTGTGATTTTTTTTAATGTGCAGTACACATCAGCCTCACTGAGCTAATAAAGGGAAACGAATGTTTCAAATCTACTTCTGCTTTTCTTATTTATCGTAACCAAACTGCTGGCATGTTCCTCAGATCAGTACCCATTACTTGCTTATTATTATTCTACTTCCTCCCTGGCTCTCTCTCCCTTTCTCCCTGCTTTTCCATATTCATGGATGCATTTCAGTTCTAAGGTAACATGAACCTTCTGTGTCTTACCTTGTCTTCTTTCAAATGGCAAAGGCAGACGTGGTGATTTCTATAATGAATGTTTTGAAGGTGAAAAGTGACATGGGATTTTATTAAATGGATTAGCTCTATTTTTGCACTTAACCCTGGAAAGTATGTATTTTTAAGTACAAGCTATTGCCCTTAGGGAGAAACCCACTAAATATTCAGTATAGTAAGGAATTCTACTCTGGAGGGACTGAATATTTTTTGGAGACTTGTAACAGAACGCAGTCCCCCATCATATGTAAGTCATCAGGTTAAATATGAGATGAGCTGGTAACTGCTGACGAGTCTTGCTGTCAGGATGTCCAGTGTGCCTGGTAGATGACGATGGTCCTAATGACACAGAATGCATTATCCGGGCCCCACCCATGCCAGATTTCAGATAGTTGTTGCCACTCCTAACCACTTGCATTGCAGGACTCAACATAAGCTGCCCTGGGGAAAAGTGGCTACATATGTCCCAGGCCCCCTTCCTTCTCCTAGAGAAAAAATAATTTGTAAATATTGGAAATGTGATAAGAGCTATCAATAGTGCATTGAAATCTGCTAAATAACACGAGAAGTACTCCCTATGGTTCTATTTCTATTTTATACTAACGTAAAATTTGTCAGTTATTCTATCAAAATAGAAAATAAAAACTTACCATTATCTCACCCAGATATTGCATTCACCTACAACTGCGGATATTAAGCACTCCTGACATTCAGTGGATAAGTCTTAGATCCTGACTTGTCTTCTATTGATGCTTAAATTCCATAGGGTATTTTTAATCTTCTGGCTGGAACCAGTAGAGACATTATAATCATGCAAGTTTTCATTTAAGGGTTAAATTTTTACCCTTTGAGGGCAGAGACAAAAGGAGGGATTTTAAGAACCAGGAGTAATAGCCACTAGTCTGGTACTGGGAAATCCCGATAGAAATAATGGGCTCATTTCATGTTGTCCTGAAAACATCATCCCTCCTTGATGATACTAATCGCAAAATAATTATTGAAACCAAAATTAAGCTGACAAAAATAAATGAACACTTGATATGAATATTTTATTTAAAAGGAGCTTGTCTCAATTCAAAAGTCCTCCAAACTAAATCTGTCTAAACTACATACAATGTGGTATGGAGTTGAAATTCTTTTTCAACATTGCCAGTTTTCCCTTTTTTGTAGAGTTATTTAGCTAATCTTTGAATAAAATTTACAGCCCTAATAACATTATTATACTCATTTGACATTAGTGTTACTAGCTACACAGTTGTAACTCAGTATTAATTATGGAATATTTGAACCAAGCTTACTGTTTACAATACTTAATATTATATTTTGCCATTCTAGTTGTTATTCCTTGTTTTCAAACACAATATATACCATTATAAATCAATTTTGTACTTTATCAAACAGCAGAGAGTAATAAAGAAGGTCACAACTCATAGAGGAGATCCTTGGAGGTTTGTAACATCATGATTTAAATCTCAGAAAGATTTAATCAAAAGCTGAATTAATCCCTGGGGGAAAAGATGGTATATAGATTCTATTGATGGGCACGAAGCAGCCTATTTCTTTTCCCTGGTCTCTGTTAACATGTTGGGGGAAAAGAACATAGTTTTTTTCTGTGAGAAGGAAAGAGGGAAAATAAGGTTTCCTTGGTGGGGGAAGGATAATACATAATAACCTTCATGGCATGCTTCGTCCCTTCCATTCAAAATGACTGATTTGTTTTTTCTCCTTACTGTGGCATTATCTGTTCTTGTAGTGCATGGTTAAGTTAAATGTCCTCAACTCCCCTGCTCCTCTCAATATATTCCACGTGATTCCAGTAACTGTGCAGAGTCTCAGAAATTCCACTCTAGTCAAGCATGTGGAATGTGGGGTTACATGGGCTGGTTTCCAGGTCTCTTCTGTTGTAATCAGGTGACTGCCCCTGGGCAAATTCTCAGCGTTGGGAAACTCCTAGGAAGAAATAACCATAAAATGTGGGTATGTTGAGGACCAGGTTCTACTGAAAAGCCTAACATTGCTCATGACTAGGATGTATGCTAAGGGCAAGAGGCTACCACCTTCTCTCACGACCCTTTGCTGTCCATAATTCCAAGGGAATGCAAACGTATTTCTTTTAGCTCAAAACCCAGTACTTACCATCAGCTGACATCTAAAAGGGGCAAAGTGGAATTAATTAATTTTAAAAAGTGAGAGAACTTTTAGAGGAGAAAACCAAATGATCCTGTAATATTCTCATGATTAAATTAAATGAACATAATTATCCATGCACATATGCACACCAAGGCATTATTATAATCAAGAACCTTAAAATATTGTATTGTTTCAAATTTATGCATACAGCACTTACTGAAGGCAAGTAGCTAGTGTGATATTTGAATTTGCATATTGACCATTTTCATATATTTTCATATATTAATTTCCAGTAGGAAGAAGCTGAATTATTACAAAAAATCCCAGGGTGATTTAGAAAAAATATTGTGCTTATGCTCGTTTTTGAACATCAGGGGCACTTAGCAACATTATCTTTTTTTTTTCCACATAGTTTTCTGTGATGGATTTTCAATAAGATGACATCCAAGTGAAAGCCAAAATTAAATGGGAAGGAAAGAATGTTAAGTGGTAAAATCCTAAATAGCTTATTAGACTACTTAATTGGAGGGAATTTATTTTTTGCTGCTCTTAGGAACTCTATAGTCAAGCCTCTCTTTAACAATACTAATTGATGGAAAAAAGTGGCTATAGTAATATAGTTACCACACAATACCCTGCAGCAAGTCAGTTAAGGAAATTCACAGGTACTTTCCTTTGATTGACTTTGGTGTTGTTGAAAATCAAGGCCTGTCTTCATTTATATCATTGCTTTCTCACTTCGCTTCCAACCAGGTCCCTTGCTTATTCCTATCATAGCTTCACAGTGCTCTTGAAAGACTTAATTCTTAAAAGAAAATGAGGCTGTGCTTGTTCCTAGTTTAACCATCAGGCAGGTTTTTGAGCTTGATCGCTATACCCTTTAATCAAATGTATGACTAATGTTTGATAGTGCTTAGAAGCATTGCCCTCTGTAAGCACTTCTCTATTTGTTGGCAGGAATACGTGTACACTCTCACAGAATGATGATTAATTACTCTGCTTCCTAGAGAAGGGTAAGTTAGTAAACTGGTCACACAATGTGTGATGTGGCCGTGTTACTTTCATGTCAGGTAACTTAATGATCAAGTGTAATGCATGGCTTAATTCTCCGCCACTTATCTGGATACCTGGGAAAAGCATCCTGGTACTTATTCAATAAGCTGCCTTTTCCAGGGTCAACAATCTGAATTGCAGTTCAGACTACCCAATAGAAAAACAATTGGAACGAAAGCAAAAATTGGAGTTCACCATCCATTATTTGGCTTCCGTGTCTAGAGGGTGGGAAGTACCTGTGTGTTGGGTTGACATTTTCCCATTTCCAATGGCAGGGGCGGTGCCATACAAAGGCAGTGCCAGTGCATGCACCTGATGAATGAAATAATTCATAGACAGATCATAAGAGTTTCTTTGTCACATGGTGCCAGGGTCCCATTGAGCCACTGTCTGCCATGGCAAGGACTAAGACCAGAAAAGTCACCTGAAGGAAAGAGAAGGAATAAATAGAAGGTTAACCAAACACATTTGAACTTCAGGTACAAAGCAAGGTGTGGGCAAAGATTTCCCATGGTTTCTTATTTGCCTTTTGTGCCGACTCATTGCATGAGATTACATACACAAAAGAGGCAATTGTGCAGCTAGGGCTGTGGAAATGTGAAGAAGAGAATGATCCTCACGTACTGATTCCATGTGTGGGGGTGGTTTTGTGTCATATAGAAGCCACTGGCCTTTACTGGTCTGGTCTTCGCCCAGCGGGGTCGATTAAAATCCTGTGTACTGCCTGGCTGCTGATTGATGGGAGACCCGTGGGGATTTCCATAGCCGGGTTTTGGGGTGAGACTTTTAAGCTTTAATTTTGTGGAATGATAAAAAATGACTTTCCACGCATACAGTAAAAAGGGTTCTTCACATTCAGTGATACATCGAGGAAGGCCTCCCTTTTTCCTTCCAATTGATTCAGTTTTACCACCTCAAAGTAGCCATTTGCAGCAAGGAACCTTCACAGACTTTTAGCATTTTGAAGGTTAAACTTGAATCTCCTCAAAAGCCATAACTGCTAGAAACCGTGGAGACACGTAACTTCATGGCATTGGAATGATTCAGAGGCATTATTTACTTGCTTGTGTTCTCTGACAAACTTAGTTTATCAACTCCGTTTAGAAACCTGATCAACTTGGAGACTTTTTTTCCTAGAATCAGTGCTCAGTAACACACCTGGTCATTCTGTTTCCCAGCAATTCGACCTCAGGTAACGATGTGACTCAGTCTGACTCTTTTCCGCTAACATCCTCATTTTAAAATTAGTTAAATCTTCCTGTCATGATAAGCAAGCAAAGATGAAAAGCTGCACTCCATGCAAAAGTCCAGTAGATTCAGACTATGATGAAAACAGTGAAGCTAGCAACAATGATGGTGGCGATATCAGCGAACATTTATTGTGGATTTACTATCTTCTAGTCACTTTGCTTAGCTGTTTACATGACTTTCCTTAATTAACCCTCCTAACCAAAGGATGAGATAGGTATACAACTCTTCCCATGATACAGATGATGAAATGGAGTTTTAGGGAAACTGCACAACTGCCCAGATTTGGGCAAAGTCCAGTGGACCTCCAAACTTTTCCCAACTATTGTGCTATATATAATGTCTCTGGAATAAAATATTAATGTTCAAAATAAAACATTTTTTCTGTGAGAGGTAATAGATTATTGAAAGGTTGTGCAGTTTTGTTGTTACCATCTGACTGAAGCCAAACTCTGCAAATATTGCATTCATTCAGTCTACATTTTTTAAACTCCTGTGATGTGTTGGAAACCACACTAGGCACTAGACATGGATCGTACTCCATGTCCAACTGGCAATATTGTCAGAGAAAAATCAAAATATGTATTTCCTAATAGTGGCGGTAGGGCACTCTCACCACAACCCTTATTTTGAGCACCTATTATCTATCTACCTACATATACTGTGTTTTCTGGAAAGTAAATTGCTGTATAACCAATGTCTGTGAAGGTGGAGGTCAGAGATCTCATACTTAATGGGCAGAAATGGCATAGTGCTGTGACCCCAAGATATACAATCTGACTTGCAAGCACTGATAACTAACTTCACAAAAAATGTAAATTCCTACATCAAAATGGATCTGGAGGCTTCAGATGGTATATGCTTACCATGGAGAAGTTAAATAACATACACAATTAATATTTAAATGCTTTTTATGGTTTCCCAAGCACTATTAAAACATTTCTGGCTTAAAGGTAGGATATGTGACAAGTGATAGGCACATTGAGAAGACACCTTTTGACAAAATGCTTCCTCATTCATTGTTATGTTGCTAGCTTGATCATCCACTATTCATGATAGAGGACCTTCTTAAGATTTCTCAAATGCATTTATCTGGATTTCTCTCTATGATGCCAATCTCTCTATGATTAAGTCTCAGGACTACTGTGACCACTGATTACTAGACACTTTCAGTCCCAGTTTGTGGATGGCCTTTTTGGGGTAACATCCTTGCTATACCTGGCACCAGTAATAGGGGAAAAAGGGGCTCAGTTTCTAACATTGCATTACCTCAGCCCCATCTCTAATCCAGTGGCCATGCTCAGTGAAAACAAGGTCAGTTAAGATTATAAAGTGGGGAAGAGGGGAAGTTGGTCATGGACTGTCACCGTCAGAATTCTATGAACCTAATCAAAATAATCTAGGGCTTGTAGTCTCCATAGTGAGAAAAGAATTTTTGAGAAATGACTAGTTTAATAATGGCTGCAAAACAGGTACCGTCACAGACTCTTCTAAAAATGGTTTATAAGTTTTAATTAGAAAACATTTCAAATAAACATGTAAGTGCATAAACTAATAGACTTGAGCCCCGTATATCTACCCAGATTTACGAGATGTTAACATTTTACTCAATATGCTTCAGATTGCTCTTAAAGCAAATCGCATACCCATCATTTTTTTCTCCTTCCTCTCTCAATAGTAATCACTCTCCAATAGTTAATATGTGTTATTCCTATCCATTCTTTCCTTTAACTGCATTTCCACATATCCAATAGTAAGATGCAGAATTATTGTGAGTCTTTTAAATATTACATAATGTTTTTCTACTATATGTATCCTTGTGGAATTTTCCCGTATTGCCTTTCAATGCAAATGCAACTGGAACAATTGTGCCTTGGTATAAGCCAGAAGGAAATCCTTCTTTCCAGGTGTTTGGAGTTGCTTTGGCAGCTGCTGTAACTGTCCCAGCTATTCATTCTTCACAGCATTCCTGGTATTCATCTTCGTTTCCTATTTATCACTTTGGCTCATGGTTAAGTGCCTTTATGCAATAGCTTTAAAAATCTTCAACCCTTGATCGACACCCTCATCTTGCTTATTGAGTGGTTATAAAGTTGATCCAAGGAAACACAAGTTCATAAAATCATGGCAGAAAATGGAAGGCCATCCTAGGTAGTTATTTTTGTAAGAGAATAGGTTCTTGATTGTTCTTCTTTGTTAAGGCAGAGATTTTTGTCAGACTCTTCACCTTTCCATTCCCACATACCTGTGCATGGCCATGCCCTCTCCAGGGAGGACACTGGGAAGCCGCAGCACTGAAGAAATCATTTTCTTGTAATAGTAACCGTTTAAACTAGTTACCAGCTGGAGAGCATGTTCCAGCACTTAAGTTAATTGAACTGTTGCAAACTAAATATGATTCTAAATTGTTTCAGTATTTCAAAACACTTCATGCGTGCAGATAAAAATGAAAAAAAAAAAAATTACCAAATTGGTTTGGAATGTACAAATCAGGCATACAGTGCGGACATTTAGATCTATGATCTGATAAGTTTGTAGTAGGTACCTTGAAAAACTTTGTGGGCTTTTTTTTTCTTTTTCTTCTTTTGCTGAGCTCTCCTTGGAAACCCCTGAACCACTGCTTGATGTGATATTCAATAAGTGGAAGTCAGGTGCAATCAGAAAGGGAACTATCTGCATTAGGATTTTTCTACCAATTTGCCCAGAAAATAATCTCTTCATGATTCATTTCACGGGCCAAGTAAAACGGGAATTGTTGCAAGGAGGTTGAGCTTAATGGAGAAAGTATAGTATTTTATTTGGGGAGAATCTGGCTAGAATTTGGTTTATGAATCTGTTTGAGGGCATAGTTTTCCTTGGGGTGGTTGCCCTTCTGTATCTAGGGCCACTGTAAATAATCAATAAATGTCTAAATTCAAGAAGGGGGTGGTCCTGGGGAAAATCTGGATGGCAAAAGATGTTACTTTCCTGTCTTCCAAGTCCCTTCTTCTTCATGTCTCCCTCGTCACCCAACACATATGTAGATGATATTCTATTTCCATAGCTTTCTTTTGCTGTAGATTTTCCAGTCCTCTGCATAGATCAGGTTAAGGGCTGGGATTGAATGGCTTGTTTGAGAGGGTCAGATGGGATGTGAACCTCTTGGCAGCTTAATGCATCATCTTGAGTAACAAGTCACACAAGATCCATGACAATTATCACATTCCTCCCAGGTCATTCCTCCTCCTCCCAAAGGAGACCTGAGAAGAAGATGAAGTGAAATAACATATCAGTTGACTTCATGGACTCTTTTTGAGAAGTTAAATAAACTCAAAGGGTTAGAACTAACATCAGGATGTGGGTCTTAGAGGACACAAACAAGGATGCTGAGGGTCACGGTTGGTGAGGAATTCTGGCTTTAGGTCATACAATGGTAGAGTTGGGTTAGAATATAGGCTGCCGTTTTCATTTCAGTTACACCACAAGTTACCTGGGACCATACAACACTGGAACATAAACCAGCAACTCATTGGCAAGAACAAACTCAGGCAGAACAAATTGAGTTCACAAGGACAGCAGGGATAACGACTGACCAGTCAGGTATAGCCCAAAGGAAGGTAGAATCAGCCTTATTACAGATTAGGTAGCTGTATCCATACTATGAGTTAAAAAGTTCAGGGTTGATATTTTTCTCTAAAATATCTCTGTTACAGCTCACAAATAATAATGGATATTTAACATTTGGTAATGCATGTATTTTTAATTAAGTCAGAAGAAATAATAAACTGTAGTCATTACTAGTTCTAGCATACTCTTGCTCAGATAATTTCAAGACCCACATCTAGTTGTATTAGGACAAAAAGTGAGGGAAATCTGGATACACAAGACCTTACTCCTGGAGGAAGGCAGAAAGTACAGTGACACTAGGTGCTCAGAACACATAGCGAGCATGCCGTCAACTTCACTGTGAAGTTTGAGTGGGCTCCTTGTTTCATCAACACTTCTTAAACCCCAACTTTGAGCACTGTGCCAAATGTAGAAAGGATAAACCATGTAGTTCCTATCTTTAAGAAACTACTAATCAAGCATGTAGATGTATATAGTATTCAGCAAACCTTAAAAGAAAATACCAACTATATCCTGGACATTGTTTTTGTTACCAAAGTGGCAAAAATGAATTAATAAGAGACCTTGTCCCAACCAATGTGCAGTCTAGTAGATGCACACAATGTGATGAGTGTATGACTAAGAAAAGTCCCAAGACTGATGGGAACAAATCCACTATTCAGGAGGAGGGGAAGGAGAATGTAGGCTCCATGGGATCTCTCTTGCCTGGGCTGGCCCTTGACATGTAGAATTAGGCAGTTGGACAAAGTTGGACAAAGTAGTAGTGAAACTCTCTCTTTCCCCAGATAGCTCCTGGAGTTGAGATTACCCAAAATTTCACTAATCTGTCTGCTTATGAACACTTATCATTTCTCAGTGACTTCGTTCAAGTGTTTTGTCTATAAAATTTTCCTTGACCCATCTCCCCCCACTATCTGTCCTCAGATTTGTAGAACTCACTCCTTCTTTATTGTGTCTTCTGCACATATGCCTATCATAGCACTGATAATGTCATATTCTAAGTTATCAGTTTACCTTATTTTGCCCTTTGAGTTTGTAAGCACGTTGGCTGGCTGACTGGAAGGATGAATGAAAATGGACCCAATTTTCATGTTTACCTAAGTGAATCTCCAAATGCCCTTCCTGGCTCTGAATCATTTCTGGAATATCGTTCTACTCGAGCTCCTATAAAAATGGCAATTTATGATTCTGGAGATGGGAAAATGATCCCGCAAGCCTTCTCAGAGAAATTGAGTGGAAGGAATACTTGTGCAGTAGCATATTCCCTCTCATGGCTCATTCACAGATCAGCCTAGGACACAACCATTTTGCTATGACAGAAATGTGATTTCTTCCTTTGGGGGCAGTTCCAGTGAGCTTGCCCCACCAAGTCTGTGCAAAACATGGGCTGTCTTTCCTGATAGCTTTTTGACTTTTCCCCGCACAGGCTAGCTCTGAGGAAGTTGTCTACTGCTTCTTGCTTCTAAACATCCTTTGCTTTTCTTTCTTAGTTGCATGGTTCTAATTTTGGATTCCTTGGATTACACATCACCCAGGCCAAGTTTTTGATTCTTTACCCAAGTGGGAAGTTGGGTTAGGCAAGGGGGAGGGGGCTGAGGACAGGGGTGCAGAGCTAGCTTTCCTAGGAGTTGGCCATTATTATAACAATTCTGGTTATTGTTTTAGGGGCACTTCCCTGGGGGGCCAGAGATTTCTGCTGATCCTAGGGACTTAGAGGAGCTTGAAACTTAGTGCAAAGGACTCATCTGAGCTCAAACGGATGAAGCCTGGGGATATTTGCTCATGCCTTCCAAATATCTGTCTAAAAATGTCTCATTCCTGCTATTTCTACAGCCAAATGAATTGTCATATCCATGTGCATCCCTTACCCAGCACAATCTGTTTATTAAGAAAGAGGAGCCTGTTGTATCCCAATTTCTGCTTTCCAGGTGACTTATATTAATTAGTTTGCAGCAGGCACAGTTTATCTCTGGCTGAAACCAAAGCAGATGAAAATGCTGCTGTGCAGTAAGATTTGTTTTTTCCTTGAAACGATGAATGGGATGAAGATACTTATCTGCGAGAACAGGTTTCGGGTGGAGCCTCCATCAGCAGTACTTTGAAGTGTATTGTTGGACTATGGCTGATCTGGGTAAGGAATAAAAATAGCATGTCATATTGTGACTACATTGACTCATTTCCAACACAAGAGGCTGAGGCCCCTGCGCAATGATAGACTTGCTCTGAAAGTAGAAAGCATGGCTGTTGTTAATAACTATGGAGCTAGTTCTCAATTATCAGAATTTCCTCAAATATCGGAATTTGCCCTGGCCAAAAAGATATTGCTAATTTCCCCAAAGCTGTGGCTCCACTTTGGAATTCATCTCAGTCCCCCAATATAGAGAACAGAGCTTTTTTAATCAACCTACACACATTTTAATTATTATTAATAGTAGTCCCCCCAAAATGGTTTCTGCTGGGTAGTATTCATGTGGAGTCAGCACTGAACCCTCAAGAAGTTAACAAAATGTGAAATTATTAGGACAATCTGACAATGAAATAACAGTCTACTCTGTGTGACTCTAGTGCATTTATTTCTTCATATCTCTTAGCTTCAGTTTCCTTAATAGAAAATGGGAAAATAAACCCAATTTGGTGGGGTTGCTATGACATTCCTGGGGCTAATCTATCTAAAAGAGCCTGGCAAACAATGGGAATTACCCTTCTTCTAGGAGTTGCTGAGATGAGCAATGCCTTTGAAAAATGAAAAGTTGTGAAATTTGGGATCAAAAGAATGTATTTTTTAATCAATTTTATTTTAATCCTTATACACTATTATAGACAATCAGATTATGGGGGAAAACAAAACAAAACAAAACAAACAATAAAAACCCTGGGATGGGTTGGAACCAGAAGCTCCGGGTTCTAGTTCTGGCTGTAAGTACTTTGCCAGTGTGCTTTACCTGTCCTGCCTCCATTGGCCACATCTCTAAAGTGAAGGGGGCAGAGAGCTTCCACTTCTGACATGCTATGAAAATGGAAAAATGTCCTTTGTGCATTAACCTCTCATCTTTTCCTTGCCGCTATGGATAGTCCTTTATGTTTTTCTTCATTAGTTTCTTCTCTACTACTTGTGTCTCTCATATAGGTATTCCTTTAGCTTTTTTCTTTAATCATCTTTCTTTTCTTTGTGCCTGTTCTCCTTAAGATGCATCATTAACTTCAATAACACTGGCTTTTTTAAGACCATGGGAGATGACTTCTAAATCTATTTCCCCAACCCAAATAACTCTCCCAAACTTCAGACTCATAGATACCTAACTACTGGACATCTCCTTTTGGGTTTCCCCCTAAAGTTTAAACACAATATGTCCCAAACTGAACACATTATCTCATTCCCTCAAAGTCTACTTATAATCCCATCTTCAAGGATTGTCATCAACTCAAACTGCCCTGGCCAAAAACATAGGAGTCCTCCTAAGCCCTCCCTGCTGTTCACGACCATATCTCATTGATCACCAAGTCTTGTTTATTCTATTTTTTTCAATGCCCTCAAATTCCCTTTCATCCTCATCATTTCATTTATAACCAATTTTTCTGCATCTTCCAATTTGCAGTCAAAATATTGCTTCAAAGATTCTAATTTTATCCAACCCCACCCTTATTTAGAGCCTATTCATGGTTTCACATAGTTCCCTGCAACCAAAGGTAAAGTCCTTAGCATCAAGTATAAGTTTCTCTCTGAATGATCCCCACCCTCCTCTCCAAAGATTATTCTCACCATGCTCTCAGCTTCACTCTTACTGCATCCTTTGCAGCTTCTGGAATAGATCCTACTCCATTATATTTCAAAAACTTTGCTGTTCCCCCTGCTTGGAATGTCCTCCTTCACCTTCTCTATCAGAGAGGCTGTGGATGTTTTTCCCATGGTGGTTAAGAGTCCATGCTTTGAGGTAAGACATACCTGTGATGAAATCCCAGATCCAGTATTTATAAGCTCTGTGATAGTAGGCAGATTGCTTACCATCCATATTTCAGTAGTATTACTTTGAAAATGCAAGTAATAATACCTGCTACATAATGTTGTTGTAAAGATTAAGTGTGATACATTTAGTGTGTCACCTGGCACATAGGAACATTCCATAACTGGTAACTCATATTTGTCCTTTTCAACTAGACTCTAAGCTCTTCTCTTCCCCCAACCACACCTCTTGTGTCCTGATCATAAATTTAAGCTCCAGGATGTCAGAGACAGTTTATTTTGTTCACATTTATTTAGCACTTGTCACTGTGTCTGACCCACAGCAGGCACACCATAGAAATGTTGCTTCCATCAAGATTTAACTCAGACACTGTTTCTTCTAGGAAGCTTTTATCGAACCCCTAACCTGCCCTCATCACTGTTTGATTACTTCTCTTAAGTAATAGGCTCTGCTTATACACTATTGGAAGGATTTCTTTTCTTTTCTGGACTCTTGAGTTTTTAGAGGGCAGACTGTATCAATTACACTTTTGAATCCTCATAACCTTTCTCAGCTCCAGTTAGTAACAATCAAGAAAACCTTTGTAAGTAATGAGTGAAAGAAGAATGGCTGGATTGGAGTAGTGATGGATGAATGGATTCTCTCCTTCACCCATGTTTCTTTCCCCCACTCCCACCTTACAATGCTCCGTTTACATTCTGTCTCTAAGAATCAGACAGACAATGTGGAAACCAATGAATGTCAGGCAGGTGAGACCGCTCCTTCACTCAGAGTAGACGTCATAGTCAGCCCCCTGGTGCTCTGCTGAGATTATCGCATTGACGGTGGCACCTGGGTAGGAAAGGTTCCCTGATCATGGGAGCTTTAGACAAGCTTTCCCCTGAGCAAGGACAGGAGAACAGCACAGGCAAGCTGCTGGGGAACTTTGCAGACCTTCGTGAAAGGAGTCTGAAAAGCTAGTATGTAGGTCAGTGTCGACCCTGGGACTCTGCCCATACAGGTATAAATAAGAGCCTGGAAGGATTGTGTGTTTCCAAATGCCCGGGTGAGAGTGGCTGAGAGATGGTCAGAACAGGAGGATAAAGACCTCTCTCATCTGTTCTCTGGACCATGGCCTCCAAACCACCTTGCAGGCAAGGCAAAGAGGCGAGCTGACCCTGATATGCATGGAAATGAAAGAGTTTGTGTGCAAATCAGGGAAAAATCCTTTCAGCACCTACAGGATTGGTGCCAGGGAGTTAACATTTGGAAATCTCAGCTCAGTGCCAGGTCGTTATTTGAAAAGGAGCAGATCTTGGAGCAAATGCCAGTGAGGTACAGAGGGGAAGAAGTGAGGACAAGGACTCCAGGAATTAGCTATTCAAGAATGTTCCAGAAATCTGATAGCTCTTTTCCTTGTCAAAAGAAAAAAAAAAAAAAAAGAGAAAGAGAGTGAAAAAAAAAAAAAAGAAAGGACATTCAAAGGAGCGTTCATCGAAGCAGGCTGCTCAGGGTTTTCAGGGGAATTGGGAGGGCAGATGCTACAAGGT
>NW_012154951.1:2957300-3037739 GCF_000956105.1 Propithecus coquereli | reverse complement strand
ATGAAGTGCTTACTTCTCTGTTGAGGTGCTGCCAAAAAAAAAAAAAAGAAAGGACATTCAAAGGAGCGTTCATCGAAGCAGGCTGCTCAGGGTTTTCAGGGGAATTGGGAGGGCAGATGCTACAAGGTTATTGGAGTCAGTGTCAAATGCGAGAACAAAGTGGCAGTGACATGAGCTAAGAAATGACTAAGCACTCGAGCCCTGGAGTAGTAATAGATGGATCCAAATGCCAAGTGAAGCAGTTGTCTCAACTCATTTGAATACCTCTGAAGAGGTGATGAAAAAATAGCAGTAGGATGGAGCCTCTTCTGTTCCGTAATATCCCGAGATTGTGAGATAATGTTGCCTGACTCTGCTACTCTGTGATTGTGATTGATCCACCCATTTTGGGATGGAAGTTTTAGGAGCAGTGCACTCCAGGTTTCCCTTTGATATGGGGCCAACCGTTCTCATAAGTTCGTGCCCTGTGGGGCTCTCCCCCTCCCCCATGAAGGGCTGCTCAGAGTTTTAAGATAAGGGGGCATGGTTTGACACTCAAACAGGTAAGCATTTGGTTCATATAGAACTTCCTCCTTCTTCCTATCTTTTCTGTTTCTTCTTTTCTCATCAATGCTTCTGTATGTTGTGAAACCTGAAGAATCTGGGTCTGAGGGATATGGTGAAGTGAGGGGAAAAAGTTAAAGAAGGCAACATTCATAGACACAAATTTTATCCTCTCATAGAGTGTCAGTATGTGAAAAATAATTGATTAAATGTTTGGCATGTATTAGATGCTTGATAAGTACTTCTTGTTTCTCCTCAATTATTTGTTCCCTCTTTCCCTAGCCCCTTTTCAGTTTTGCTTTATTAAGAAGGATAAAAATCACTTTCAGAAGAATTATTATCGATGATAATAGCCATCATGTACTACTACTAAATGGCTTCTCAGCACCCGACCCTACATTAGGCATTTTCATGATCTCGATTATGCCTTATTGCAACTCAGAATGGTAGGGAAACTATACCCACTCTGCAGATGAGAAAATTGAGTTAACACAAAGTCACTCACACTTGGAGCTAAAAAGTGATAAAGATGGAATGAAAATTCGGGTTTCCAGGACTCCAAACCCATGATTTTTTATGCTGCTACATTTTTCTTATGGACCATGAAAATGTGCTTTCTTGGAGCAAATATATAATACATGTTGGTCATTTGACACCGGGAGCCAGGGCTAGTTAAATTGGTGCAATAGATCTCAGGTAAACTTTCATTTGGATTTCTCCTTCCCACTCCCTCTGTTCAAACAGCAATCAGGAATGCTGCTCTTTTGGTCAGGCAGCCTTTGGTTATCTCATACAATTGGGGGTCACCAGCCCTATCTCTGTCCTTTAGGGGCTCAAGGTCTCAATGGGCTAATTAAATAAACTTATCTTGCCTCATAGTTCTTTATTCCAAAGTCAGTGCCCTTCCTGAGGTACTAAATGGAGAATCACAGATGGAAATTTCAGTTGGTAAAAGGCTGCTGACAGAGAGAAATTTTTTGAAGTAGACAAAACTTCATTGCCGGCCGGGCGCGGTGGCTCACGCCTGTAATCCTAGCACTCTGGGAGACCGAGGCAGGAGGATGGCTTGAGCTCAGGAGTTTGAGACCAGCCTGAGCAAGAGCGAGACCCCATCTCTACTATAAATAGAAAGAAATTAGCCAAACAACTAAAAAAAAAAAGATAGGAAAAATTAGCCAGGCACGGTGGTGTGTGCCTGTAGTCCCAGCTACCGGAGAGGCTGAGGCAGGAGGATCGCTTGAGCCCAGGAGTTTGAGGTTACTGTGAGCTAGGCTGATGCCACGACACTCTACCCCAGGCAAGAAAGTGAGACTCTGTCTCAAAAAAAAAAAAAAAACTTCATTGCTTTTCAAATCTCACTGAGTAGTAGTCACCCACTGTATCTACACGTCGGCATTTCCTTGCTCACAAAAGAGCTGTTGAAAAACCAAGTGTTCAGATCTAAGCCTTGTATTTCCTGAATAGTAAGTTCCAGTTGGGAATGACCTTCCTGGATTTGTTAAACATTTCTTGAGCACCTACTATGTGCTAAGCTCTGTTCTAGGTAGGAGATTCGAGGGGGAAAACTCAAGCCTATGCACAAGGTCTATGCTACAGGTTGAGTATCCCTTATCCAAAATGCTTGGGACCAGAAGTGCTTGGATTTTGTTGTTGTTGTTGTTGTTGTTGTTTGATTTTAGAATATTTGCATTATACTTACTGTTTTAAGTATCCCTAATCCAAAATGCTTTAATGAGAATTTCCTTTGGGCATGTCAGTGCTAAAAAAAGTTTCAGATTTTGGAGCTTTTTGGATTTCAGATATTCAAATTTAGGATGCTCAACCAATCATAAAAGTTTCCCCTCCATCTTCCTCTCTCCTTGGACAATTTTGTAGCTTGTTGACCACTTAGGAAGACACCTTTGAAATGATCAGGGAGGTGGCTAGGGAGAAAAGAGATTAAGAGAGAAAAGAAGGGATATTAGTTTAAAGCTGCTCATTTAGAATTACTAGTTTCAATCAATGACAATTTTAAGATATTAAATGCATTCTAGAGTAACTTGTCAAAAAAAAACAAACAAACAAACAAACAGAAAAGGTGCCATTACTGATATTCTCCAAGGTTTTTCTAATAAGATCAGGGTCAGTGATGGGAAATAAGCTTGAAGATGAATAGGGTGTCAGAATGCAATTGAGTTCCAAGGAGTTACAGCAAGTTACCCAGTAAACAAAGCTTGAGCAAATTCATTGCCAGATGATGATTAGGGAGGCCTTTGGTGAAAATGGTCCAGGAAACAGCTGCTTTCTCATCACACAAAATAGTGTTGGACCCTCCTTACTTAACTTATTGAAAAGCATCTCTTGGTATTCTCCTGTGAGTTAAGGCAGAGAAAGAGGTATCTACATGGACCTCTCTGCTTCTGCACTCATTTCTATTTTGTCAAGAATCCTTGGTAGATTCTTTCCATGGCCAAACTGGAATCAAATCCTATCTCCATCAATTTCTAGCTGTGTGACTTTGGGCAAGTATGCAACTCCTCTAAGCCTCAGTTTCCTCATTTGTGCAATGGGGATATTAGTAATATGGATAATAATAATATCAAATATTGATGAAGTGCTTACTTCTCTGTTGAGGTGCTGCCATGTTGGAGATGTATCACCTCACTGGGTGCTCCCAGTCCCTATGAGGTAAGTGTGATCACACCCATTGATATTTATTAATATTATCATGCAGAATCAATCATGTTCATAGTTCAGAAATCACTAGAGGTGACATTTAAAAAAAAACATAGTTATGTTATCTTTTTAAAAGTACAAATGGCTGTGCAACATCTATGACAATCATTATTGCCAGGGAGGGGTTTCATTATTTAATAAGTGGCATGCATTGGAAGAGCTCCTGCACTCAATAAGCTAGCGCTCCCTCCAACACCCACACAGTCCTCTCAGGACAGTAGGAAAGTCAGACATTTAGTTGGCTGAAAATATACACTACCTAATAAACAAGTGTGTAGAGTGCTTAGTGCAATAGTGATTCCTTGTCAAACTCAGAGAGAGAGAGAGAGAGAAAGAGAGAGAGAGAGAGAGAGAGAGAGAGAGAGAGAGAGAGAATATTGCCTTATGCCTCATTGGGTACCCTTGAAAACAAAGCAGGAAAACACATTGTCCCCACTTGTGACCTGCTCTCTGATTTGGCCTGGAAATTCCCAACCTAGCAGAAAGCACAGATGCATGTATTTCATTTTTGGCAGAGTCCTGGAAGGGCCTCTCTCCCCAGGCCTCAGCCCTGCAGAAAGCACGTGCTGCTTGAAGAAGAAAGTGAATCATTTCTTTAGCTCCCCCGCCCCACCACCCAGAACTGCTGTCTCTTTTCTCCATCCCTGCTGGCCTCCAGTCTTTTCTCCATTCCACTCTTGTTATGGGATCTGTGAGAAAAGAAAAATCAATTCTGTAGTTAAGGTTGGCCAGTAAAATCTGTTCCTAGGTCTCCTAACCACAGCCCGATGGATCCAGCCACATTTCACCTGGGTTACAATTCAATAAACCTCCTAATGGCCTTTATCATGACTTCCCTTCACACGGGCCCTCAGCAGCGCCTTCCATGCTCCCCTATAAACCTCCTTGTAGAGCGATAATTTTGTCTTTTAGTTTTTCTGGATCATTTGGGAGTTGAATTGGGGTGGGAGGGTGATGGCGAGGGCTGAGAAAACAGAGCTCTGGGCTTTTAGCCACATAGAGTTATTCCATTTACTTTTGCTGCAAATTATTATAGCAAGAAAGGTAGCCTCTGATGATGTCGACTGGGAAAGGCTTGAGAGAGGTACTTCCTGGGCTTCGCCTACTCCCTGAATTGTCCTGCAGCATCTTGTAAATCATTCTTTTCTGGTAGGTCAAATGTGAGAAATATTTTATGAGCATGTGCTAGGTAATGTGACTGCTGACAACGACGAGTCCAGGCTGCTGCTCCCAGTCTAGATGGGGGAGACAGACGAGGAAGTTAGGGAGGAGATCAGCGTTAAGGCAATGAGTCATAGAGCCCTTCATTGATTTCAAATTACGAGAGAAGAACCTGTTTTCCTCCACAGGGTCAGAGAACATCAGGAGAAGCCTCTCAAGGTACAGTTGCAATGTAGTGAATCTTGAAAGTCAAGGATCAGTTAGTTCAGCGAGGAAGCATAGGAAGTAGTGTGCTTGGACATCAGTAAGACATAGGCTAAAATTTCGTCTCTGCCACTTATTAGCAACGTTACCTTGGACAAGTTATAGATCCTCTCGAAATGCGGGTTCCTGAGCTCTAAAATAGATTAGCTTCCTTTAAAGACTTTTTGTGAAAATTAGCAATATAATTTTCTGGGTAAGTGCTAGACTCATGTCCAACAATAAGTAGATATTCAATACATACAATTTTTTTTTATTATGTGTGGTAATTGTTATTTATTACGAATTCATCAAGGATCAACTCAGTAATAATTAGAACTTGAACGTGATCCATTGAAAATAATGAAAGGCTTTCAGTTTGACTGATATTTGCAATGGGTGCAGAGGGGAGTAGCAGGAAATCTGCAGAGGAGACATGTGGGCAGTTGCGCGGGAGCCAGTTCATCATGGGCCTTGTACTCTGCATTGCAGAGTAGAGATTGTTTTCTTGAAGGGGATGAGAGTCATTAAAGTTTAATCACTTTTTAGGGAAGTTTGTGTGGAAGCAATTAGACAGCCCAGTGATGATGTGGCCATTCTTATTGCCAGCTGTCTGATCCTGGCTTACAGAGCCTTGGTTCATTTACCACCTAGCCCTGGAAATAAAATCCCGGGCACCACTTTGCTTCTGAAGAATTCTTAGCAATTTTTCAGGGAGTAAAACACTCTCTGTGAAATTCTTGAAGATTTCTCCCCCTCACTATGAAATGCCCTGAATTTCAAGCAGCTATAATGTTGCTGACTCATTTCTAGTTTCATAAGGATCTGGGTTGACTTGTCATATGTTATAAATCTCTAGTTTATGGAATCTCTCCTACTGCTGGAAGGTAGACCTGGAAATGTGTAAAAGGAATTCAAGGTGGGCTAAACAGAAGTTGAGCTTAACAAGTGTCCTGTAATTTTGCTCTTTTTATTTTTTTCAGGAGACCTTTAATGTTTTTACAGAGAGTCATTATTTAATTTGTCTTAAAGAAAATGTCTAGAAGTTGACTTTAAAGATATATGTCTATGAAGACTGATTGTATTTAACAAATTTCCAAGGTCTTCCTTTAATGCTTTATATAATCTTTCTACATCATTCACAACAACAAAAACATATGTCAGATCTCTGACAGGAAGCAAATTTTCTCTTTTTAGGATTTTGGTGTGACTTTGTCCATCATGGCCAGGGACATCCAGCCACTTTGGGAAATTGGGCACCCAAGTCTATGTGTTAAGTGGGAAATGCAAAGATATGGCAATGTACCGTAAGGGAAAAGGAGGCTGGACTGAATACAAATATGGCTTATGTCACACTTTTTATTTAATCTTTTCCCAAGAACCAGCTCTATTGACAAAGCCTACAGAATATGCCATAAAACTTGAATATGAGTTTGCAAGCAAACTTATATCAAGGCAACTCTTTCCTATTGAGGATAAACTTGCCTGTGCCTTTGCATGAGTTGCTCACTCCTTCTAGAATGCACAGATGGATGGACAGATGGATGGATGGATGGATGGATTACGGATGGATCGTCTAGAACAGAAGCCCCTGCCTGAAAACATAATTCTTTCACTCATTATTATATTTATTTTCTTAGCTTTGAGAAAGATGCAATCTACGAATGGCCTGATTATTGTTATTAATTTCTTTGAAGTTTCTTGTTTGTTTTATTTCTATATTTTATTTTTTACTCCCCTCTCTTTCTGGGTTTAATCTTCCTTGGACCGAAGCCGAGGCCAGAGAGTACAATATGCAGTGCAACAGCCTGCCTGGTAAAACATATCTCCTGATTATGAAATTGAGCTTCTACCTTTTACCAAGCCATGGTTTCTTATAGGAAGAGATGCTGACTCATAATACAAGCAGGGTGATGTGTACATGCAAATACATGACTTATCTCTTATGCTGATTTCATTAGACAACATGTCTATAGTATCTGAGAAGTTGTTGAATACTCAGGCTTAATAGTACATAATTATATAATATAGAATGACGTTACCTCTGTTTTCTTGTTGCAGTGTCATCTCTCTCCCTAACTAGAAATGTAAGCTTCAGGAGGGCAAGGGTTTTGAGGCTTTTGTTAACTGATGATACCATCACCTATGGCGGTGCTTGGCACTAGTAGACACTCACCAAATATTTGAATAAATCAGTGGCTGAATAAAAAGTCAAGACATCTTTCTTTCTTTGTTTCCTATCTTTGTTCATGCAGGCTTTTGGTATCTCCCTTGGGGAGGGTTCACAGTGTCACCTATGATGAGAGACTTACAGTTATTCTTCAAGATTGTGTCATTTTAACACAGGGAGCTGAGATTTCTATGCTCATTCACTGACACTAGCTGATTTCAAGTCAATCTTTCCTTATTTTTCACTCTACTTTTACTTCTGGTTTTGCTTTAAGTAGAAGGTTATTTTTCTTAAATTATTTTTACATATATACATGTATTTCTAAAATGCCATTTAACTTAATTTTGTGCTTTATTTTGTTCTCTACAAACTATATTTTATTGTCTTTGTTTCTTCTCATTTGCTCTTCTCATATGTAATTCTTTCCTTTCAAGTCACCAAACAGCAATTTGCCTGAGTTTCTTGATAACATCTCTCTTTATTTTGGTATCTTCTGCAGTATATTTTTAACATTCTTTCAATATAGCCTAGATCGAATAAGTACATTCCACGTACCTGGCAAGAAAGCATTAAGTATTAACTCCTAATATCCCACTCTTTTTTGTCTGCCCTTTAAGGTAGATTTAAAGTAGAAAATGGAAAGTCATCCAGACAATGATCTATTTTCCTGGATAGGAGAGAGGCAGTCTTCCAAAAGTCATGACTAGAAGCAATTCTTTCCAATGACAGCAATAGTTTGTCCAAAATGAAATATAAATAATCTTTTGTAAGGGGGTAGTGGAGGCATCTTTTTACACATAACAGTAAACATAGTTTTGGCTAAATTTCAAATGTTCCAACTATAAAGACAGAAGGACAGAAATAAAGGTAATCAATTATCAATGCAAAAGGTATGAATGTTGGCTGGCTGTGATGAGTACAAGTATCATAATAATGGAGCTCTGAATAAATTCAATGAGATTCTGTCTTCTTGAATATGACATCATGAAGATAACAAAGGAAACTAAGAATTAAGGGAAATAAAAAGATACAAAACAAGATTGAAACACTCGGTTAGTACCCTCCACCACACCAGCTCAGTCAACAAAAAAAGATATTATCAGTTGCTTGTGAGCATGGATTTGTGTTTGAGTCATGAACCATAATAACATACTTACGCAGTTGTTAAGAAATACAGTTAGGTTTCACATTACATGCCAGTTCCAATTGCTAGGTGGTGGCTGCCTAGAACTGTGTGTTAGGAGGGATTCTCCAGTATCAAGTGGGATCTGTGAGAAAATATGCTATTATCATCAAGAATGTCTATTGTGGGCATGGTACTTGGAAGTGGTAGCATTAAATTCTATGATTTTTTTTCGTTGTTGATTTACGTACAGTTATTACTTGATAGTTTGTTTCATTTTCTTCCTTTTTTTTGGTTTCTAAATTTGATATTATAAAATTTTCTTCTGGAAAGATTAATGTACCATGATAGCCATCTGGCCCTTGTATTGTTTGCCCAGTTGAGGCTAGATTTCATAGCAGATAGCAGATATCCCACAGGAACTGTGAAGATTTCACAGATTTCATAGCAGATAGCAGATATCCCACATGGACTGTGAAGAAACAGATTTTTGACCTAAGAAAGCATAGAGATGTGCAGTGCAAAATTCACTATTGTTTTTACTGTGGCAGTGATGTGAAAGACTTCAACTATATTGCCAAGGACTTTGTTAGTAAGGATGCTTTCAGCTGCAAATAACTGCAAACCCAGTCAATGGTTTAATGCAATAAGAATAACTGGTTTTCATGTCAAAAGAATCAGGAGATTGATTACAGCTGACATTTGTTTAGTAGTATAATAGTGTCAGGATTTGCGCCTCTTTAACTCTCTTATGGTTTTTCTCATGGTTATCAGATGGATGCCACATCACCAAGTCGTGCCAACTTATAAGTCAGGAAAAAAGGAATAAGGCAAAAAGCCAGTGACATCTCCTTTTATCGGTAAAGTAAAAGCTTTCACATCTGACCTCTGACTTTTACGTCTTTTTTTTTTTTTTTTTTTTGAGACAGAATCTCACTCTTTTGCCCGGGCTAGAGTGAGTGCCGTGGCGTCAGCCTAGCTCACAGCAACCTCACACTACTGGGCTCAAGTGATCCTTCTGCCTCAGCCTCCCGAGTAGCTGGGACTACAGGCATGCGCCACCATGCCCGGCTAGTTTTTTCTATATATTTTTAGTTGTCCGATTAATTTCTTTCTATTTTTAGTAGAGACGAGGTCTCGCTCTTGCTCAGGCTGGTTTCGAACTCCTGAGCTCAAACAATCCACCCGCCTCGGCCTCCTAGAGTGCTAGGATTACAGGAGTGAGCCACCGCGCCTGGCCTTGACTTTTACATCTTTTTGTTTAGAAGTGTGTCATATGGCTCATCCTGATTTAGGAGAAACTGGAAAAACATGTATTTAGATTTTCTGTCCTCTCTGGGGGATGAGGCAGGAAAAAAAATGTGTTAGGGGTAAGTATTGATTAACCAACCACTAGCATCTCTCACAATCCACCCCTTAGACTAGTGGACATCCACACACATCTTTCTTCCTATATATATGTTGTACAGAGTCTACTCATCCTCTCTTCCATAGAAAGTAACCCCACATACCATTTGTTTTAGAATCTAGCTTGAAGTGCATCACTGGGTGATGAACACTCCTCACTGTTGGATCCAGATGTGGATTTTCTGGTCTAGTGACTAGTAGCTACGAAACAAGCTGTCTGTTCTCTTTATCCAGCATACAATGGTGGTGGAGGGACAGGATAACTACAATACCATCACCATCTTGCAAAAGGGAAGAATGGGAATTGCATGCAAAGTATTGGCCTATAACATGCATCAAACAGCAAAGACTTTGCTCTGAAAGTCTCTGAAAGCTCTGAAAGTGGAGTAAATTCCTTTATTAGTCAATCTGCCCAACCCTGACTTTTCTGGGAGGATCGCTAGTACCTGGGAGGATTCAGAAGAAATTTACGCTAATGATGCTCATGGCCACATCTGGAGTAGACTTGGGACAAGATGCTCCCCTGAGGAATATGTGATTTTCCCAATTTATTTCTTATTCACGTAGGTTCAAGGGCTTATGGGCTTAACAGTTGAAATTTGGGTTTCTTGAGCAATATCATCCCCTCAAAAATATAGTAACCTTGGAAATGATTTTGCTTCTAGTAATTTCCATCTGGGGTAACTAAAACCAGTGTATGTATAGGCATAGTCTTTAATTGTGAAAAATCCTGTTTCCGACTGCCTAAGTTCAGGGATTAGTCTAATAGACAAATGCATTGTGAAGATTTTAAAAAAATAGGCTTGTGGTGGAAGATACCATGCTAGTTAAAATCTTTGCCAAGTTACAGCTATAGTGGTTGTTAAGTATCAGAATACTTTCATACTTCTGGGTGAGTAGCTGTTTGCCCACACCAGGAGGCTGTGCCTCGAAATCCTGCTACTAAAGGATTAGTGCTTGACAAAGTATAGGGCCTCCTCCAGCCCTGTTGCAAACATTCATTTTGATTCCTCACTGCCTCTGCCTTACCAGGTATTAAATATCTTATATATCACCTCTGGCTTAGCCCCAGTTAGGGCAGTACAGAAGTATGTTTATTGGTATGGGGGATTCTGGGAAGTATCCAAACATTTTCCAAGGAAATGTGACATTAGAAGAATGCTAATCAAAGCCTTAAAAAGAACATCAAGTTGTAAGAAACACTTGTAAAGAGGTAATAAAAATAACGAGAAGGTCAAAAATAGGTTGGTTAGAGACAAAGTACGAATTGGTAGAAAGTAGATTCAGGAAATAATTATGCTAATGTAGAGCAACCACTCTGGCATTCCTCTCCTGTGTGTCTTGGCACAGTGCACTGCCCTGGGACGTGCCCTTAAAGCCATTGACCCATCTTGGATACAAGCCAAACAAGGGAGGGTCAGAAGCAGAAGCCCAATTAATCAAATACCCCCAGTGTAGGCGGGCAAGGGACCAAAGATTGGAAGGTCAGCTAAGACAAGGGGAAGCTAGATGGGGTCATAAATTCAGAGCATGGGCAAGGTCTAGAGTCTAAGGGGTTAGGAATTTGGCAGAAAAAACTGTAGTAATAAGGGTTGAACTTGGATCCTAGGGCAGACAGTGCACTGTCTATTACTACCTGCTGCATGTGGATAAGTTGGGACCACAGATGCTGGGCATTGTCAGAAAAATCTCAAAGGCTTTTTGTAGTTAAGGCCAGGACAGAGATGTCAGAGAGAACTTGTCCTGATTTTACTACCTAATTGTTTCTACCTTTTAATTTTTTATCTATTAAAAATTTTAATCATATTTTTGAGAACATGTGATTATGGCTATTAATAATAGCTGAGATTTTGGGGTGGGAGAGTGCTTACAACATGCTAGGCATAGGTCTATGTGCTTCATATGTAAAAAATACCTCATTTAACCTTCACACCAATGACATGAGTTTTGTTTTTTTTTTAAATTATCCCCACTTTGTAGAAGGGATACAAACCCCATTCACTTTCTTACATTCTCCATGCAAGCTCTCTACCTGACTCATCCTCATCCATCCATCCATCCATCTATACATCAATCCATTCACTCACTGATTCAACAAATTGATATGCAAGCTATTATGCTAGGTACTGGGAATACAATGGTGAACAGGATCGACAAGCTCTCTCTTTGGAAGTTTACAGTCTTGAAGGATAATCAGACAGTTGAATCATCACTTGTGATAAAGTGTGATAGGTACAATAATAAGATGCAAGATACAATGTGAACTCAGAGAAGGGGCACTTAATGTTGTTTATCAAGAGGTAGAAAAGCTTTCAAGAATGATATCTAAAGTGAAAAACAAATGATCAGTAAGAGTTCAGTGAGTAGGAGTAAAATTAAGTTCAAGAACCAGAAAGGTACATTATTTCCTAAGTGGAACATAAAGTGGGAAGGACAAGAGGATGAGAGATTAGGAACAAAAGGAAGACAGGATGCCTGGCTACAAAGGGCATTCTGAAAGACTTAAACTTTATTTTAATGACACTGGGAAGCCTTTGATTAGAGTTAAGTAAAGGAGTGACATGATTTATTTATTTTGCACTGTAGAAGTATCATTCTGGCCACAGTATGGAGGATGGATTGGATGGGGTAAGACTGTAGGCTAAGTAATCTGGGAGACAGTGAGTTACAGTCTCCAGGCAAGAGATGGTAGTTGTTTGAACTATGTATGTCAGTAGCCATTAGGATAGAGAAAAAGTGGATGGGATGGAGAGAGATGTAAGAAGTAGAGTTAGGCAGAACTTGCCATAGGCCTTCCATATGGAATGTGTAATATAATGCATATATTGCTATTCACCTGGAGCAAATATGACTGAGTTAAGATTTCAGGCCATATTTCTAATGGAGTGGCTGGGAGCTTATAGAAAACCTGTGCCTACAAAATGTACATTTTCATACTTAGTTATACAGGACAAGAGAACTTCTCATTTTCATTAAATAGGTCCAATATTTATGGCAAAGGGTGAGTTATATTAGAGCACCACGGGTCTTGGTTTACACTTGAACTAATTTCCTGTAATTTTGAAGCCAAGTGGAAACTCCCCTGTGAGGCATTGAAATATAGGGCCCCGTGGGGGGGATTTGGGGAAGACTTTCCTGACAGCAGTGGTTTATTATGAAATAAAAATGTGGTAGAAAATATCCTTTCCTGCCACTCTGAAATTCTACCATTCCTTTCAAGTGACTTTTTCTTTAAGGGAAGAAGGACTTGGAGACAGATTCTAAGAAAGCAAAATGACAGCAGCAACTTAGAAGAGTCTGAACTCAGCCTGGGTGCCCACACTAGGCTGTGATGTAAAACCAGAAAAGCCTCATTTTTCATCCATTTCATAACCAGGAAGTACATGAATAGAAGCTCCTTTTTCAAATTATGTTGCCTCCCTATTGAATTTAACTTTCATCCAATTGAAAAGACTCATATTTTACTGCCAGTCATCCCAGCTGCTATTCAGCAGACTATCAAGAGCAGTTTTTTGTTGCCTGTGGAACATATTTTTATTGTTGTTGTTTCATGCTGTATTCTATAACCTCCTCTTATTTCTATAGTGTGGCTGGCTCAGGCCTAATGATCAAGCTGTTGCCATTTCTGAGCTTAAGCACTTCATGCCTTGTCTCCTAAAGGGTTACATCATTTACTTAAATTAACATCCAGATGAAGCCAGATATAGGGGCTCCTTCTTGCCAGTATGTTGTGGCTCTTGTTCCATTGCTTTCCCAGAGAGAGAGGATAGAGATCCTCTGGTGCACAGTGGCTTTTCTCAATCCATCATCACAGAGCACTGTCTAAAGGATGGTGGAGCAGATGCTTCCACCATCAGCTTCTGCTCGGAGGCTGGAATAACCTGTATTCTGATCTCTCCACCTTCACACCTACTATCCTCCAATACATTCTCTAAGCTGAAATCAGTGGGCTTTTCTTAAACATAACTTATATTTTCTCT
Organism: Propithecus coquereli; assembly: GCF_000956105.1. Lineage (NCBI taxonomy): Eukaryota > Metazoa > Chordata > Mammalia > Primates > Indriidae > Propithecus > Propithecus coquereli. The sequence goes on along the minus strand of NW_012154951.1, from coordinate 3,024,400 downwards.
CCTTTTCTGTCTTAAAGAGAATTCTTTTTAAACTTATTTTTATTGAAGTAAATCATGCATATATAATTTACCATTTTTTGAAGGTATAGTTCAGTGGGTTACCACATTTTTCCCACCTTCATCCTCCCCAACCCCTCTCCTTCCTGACCCCTCATAATCACCAATCTACTCTCTATCTTCATGAGATCCACTGTTATAGCTCCCACATGTGAGTAAAAAAATACAATATTTGTCTTTTGGTATTTTACTTATTTCACTTAACATAATGGCCTCCAGTTTCACAACTGTTGCAAATGACAGGATTTAATTCCTTTTTATGGCTGAACTATATTTCATTGTGTGAATATACCATGTTTTCTTTCTTTTTTTTTTTTAGGAATTTGTTTATTGAATTGTTTTGGCTTTTTTTAAAATTTGAAAATATTATGGGGGTACAAATATTTTGGTTACATAGATCACTTTTGCAATGCTTGAGTCAGGGCTATAAGTGTGCCCATCACCCAAGTAGTGTTTGCTGTACCCGTTAGGTAGATTTTGGCCTATCTCCACCTCCCCCTCTCCTCTGCTTGATTTCTACTGAGTTTTACTTTCCTCTGTGCACATGTGTTCTCATCGGTTAGCTCTGATTTTATACTGAGTGTATGTGGTGTTTGTTTTTCCATTCTTTAGATACTTCACTTGGGAGAATGGTCTCCAGTTCCATTCAAATTGTTGCATCAGGCATTAATTCATCCTGTTTCATGGCTGAGTAGTATTCCATAGCATATATATACCACATTTTGTTAATCCACTTGTGAACTGATGGGCACTTAGGTTGATTCCACATCTTTGCAATTGTGAATTGTGCTGCATAAACATTCAAGTTTAGGTGTCTTTTTGATAAAATGACTTCTTTTCCTTTGAGTAAATACCCAATAGTACAATTGCTGGATCAAATGGTATGTTTACTTTCAGTTTTTTGAGGAATCCCCATACTGTTTTCCATAGATGATGTACTAATTTGCACATTAACTTGCGTTCCCACTAACAGTGTATAAGAGATCCTTTCTCTCTGCATCCATGCCAGTATTTATTGATTTTGGACTTTTTAATAAAAGCCATTCTAACTGGGGTAAGGCGATATCTCACTGTGGTTTTCATTTGCATTTTCCTGGTAATTAGTGACATTGAGCATTTTTTCCATGTTTATTGTCCATTTATCTATCTTCTTTTGGAAAAGTTTCTGTTCATGTCTTTTACCCATTTTTTAAGGGGGTTGTTTATTTTCTTTCTTATTGATTTGCTTGAGATCTTTGTAGATTCTGGTTATTAGCCCTTTATCAGATGTTAGCATATGAATATTTTATCCCATTCTATAGCTTGTTTATTTGCTGTTAATTGTTTCCTTAGCTATGGAGAAGCTTTTTAATTTAATAAAGTCCCATTTATCTATTTTTTATTGTTGCTGTGATTGCTATTGTGGTCTTCTTCATAAATTCTTAGCCTAGGCCAATATCTAGAAGATTTTTTTCTACATTTTCTTCTGGAATTCTTATGGTTTCATGCCTTACATTTAAGTCTTTTATCCATCTGGAATTAATTTTTTTGAACGGTGCGAGATACGGATACTGTTTCATTCTTCTTCATGTGGCTATCTAATTTTCCAACACCATTTATTAAATAGGGCTTCTTTTCCCCTATGTATATTGTTGTCTGCTTTGTCAAGGATCAGATGGTAGTATGAGGATGGATTCATATCTTGGTTCTCTTTTCTGATTCATAAATCTATGTGTCTATTTTTGTGCCAATACGATGCTGTTTTGGTTATGATAGCCTTGTAGTATTGTTTGAAGTCTGATAACGTGATGCCTCCAGATTTGTTCCTTTTGCTTAAGATTGCTTTGGCTATTTGGGCCCTTTTCTGGTTCCAAACGAAGTGAAGAATAATTTTTTCTAGATCTGTGAAATATGACATTGGTATTTTGATGGGTATTGCATTGAATCTGTAAATCACTTTGGGTAGTATGGACATTTAACAATGTTGATTCTACTGATCCATGAGCATGACAAATATTTCCATTTGTTTGTGTCATCTGTAATTTCTTTCCTCAGTATTTCCTAGTTGTCTTTGTAGAGATCTTTCACCTCTTTTTCAGTATATTTTTGGGTATTTTATTTTCTTTGTGGCTATTATGAATGGTATTGAGTCTTTGAATTGACTCTCAGCTTGACTATTATTGGTGTATAGGAATGTTACTGATTTATGTACATTGGTTTTGTAACCTGAGAATTTGCTGAATTTATTTGTCAATTCCAGGAGTCTCTTGGTGGAGTCTTTAGGGTTTTCTACATATAAGATCATATCATCAGCAAAAAGCGATAGTTCGACCTCCTCTTTCCTAAATTGGATATCATTTACTTTTTTCTCTTGCCTAATTACAATGCCTAGGACTTCCAGCACTATGTTGAGTAGAAGTGGTGACAATGGGTACCTTTGTCTTGTTCTAGTTCTTTGTGGGAATGCTTCCAGCTTTTCCCCATTTGGTGTGAGATCGTCTGTGTGTTTTTCATATGTGGCTTTTACAAGTTTGAGCTATATTCCTTCTATGCCTAGTTTATTGAGGGTTTTTATCATGAAAGGGTGCTGAATTTTGTCAAATGCTTTTTCTATATCTATAGAGATGATCATATTGTCTTTGTTTTTGCTTCTGTTTATGTGGTGAATCACATTTATTGATTTCCATATATTGAACCATGCTTGCGTCCCTGGGATGAAGCCCATGTGGTCATGGTGGATTATTATTATTATTTTTTTGATGTGCTGTTGAATTCACATTGCTAGAATTTTGTTGAGAATTTTTGCATCTATATTTCTAAGGGATATTTGTCTGTAGTTTTATTTTTTTGCTTTGTCCTTTCCTAGCTTTGGTATCAAGATGACACTGGCTTGACAAAATTAGATGGGGAGTATTGCTTCCTTCTCGATGTTATGGAATAACTTCTGCAGTATGGGTAAGCTCTTCTTTGTAGGTCTGGTAAAATTCAGCAGTGAATGCATCTGGTCCAGGGCTTTTGTTTGTTCTTATATTTGGCCATTTTACATAATTTCATATTTCTTTTAGGCTTTGTTCATTCCTCTGAATTCTTTGTTTTTTATTTTTGACTGACTGAGTTAATTTGAGAGTGTTGTCTTCAAGATATGGGATTCTTTCTTCTGTCTTGTCTAGTCTATTGTTAAAACTTTCCATTGTTTTTTGTATATACTTAAATGAATTTTTAATTTCTAGAAGTTCTATTTGTTTTTTTTTTAATATGTCAATCTCATTATTGAAGTTTTCATTCATTTCCTGCATTGTTTTTCTGGTTTCTTTGAGTTGGTTTTCCATTTTCTCTTGGATTTCACTGACCTTTCTTACAATCCATATTTGGAATTCTTTATATTTAATTTCATTGTTTTAATTTTGGTTGGTATCCATTACTAGAGAGCTGGTGTTCCTATTTGGGCATGATTTTTTGTCTGACTTTTCATAATTCCAGAGTTCTTTTGCTGTTTCCTTCTCATCTGGAGAAGCTATCACGTCTTATTTTTGAGTTTTCTTTTGTTTCGATGGGGCTTCCCCCCCTTACTTGTATACTAGTGTCTATAGCATAAGTTGGATAAGAACTTTTGGCTTTGCTTGTGGCTTCTTTGATGGGTGTCTAGGTTCTGGATGTATGACTTGGTTATAGATATCCTTAGTGTGGTGATTTCCTCAGTTGCTGGTTGTTTGCTATAGCTAGCAGTGATGAGCTAAATGTGTTGGAGATTCCCTATCTACTGTTGATGAGGGAGGGTGGAGGTCTGAAATCCTTTCTCCTTCACCAGCCCTGTGATTTTCTTAACCGTGTGAATTGTACTGGCACACCCAGTTTAATATTTGAGGCAGTAAGTATTGATTGTGGGTAAGAATCAACCACACCTTGTATGATTGAGTCAGTAAATGTTGTAAAAGTCTGTACATATTGACTACCCTCCCAGTAGGTGGCACTTGCTGAAAGGAATAAGCTGCAGTGTTTTTTCTGGGAGCTGTGACCAGCTCTATCCCCTCAGGAGAAGCACTCAAATGCTTCAGGTGGTGGGAGGGGCCCTGAAGCTCCCTGGTGAGTCCTTATTCTCTTTCTTCACCACAGCAGATGCAGGTAGGGGAGTGAGGCTGAGCAGGGCTGGGTTGTATGAGCCTGCCCTCATTCTCTAAAAATCTGGTAAAGTAGCTGTTTTGACTGGGGTCAAAGGTCTGCTCCTAGGCTTCTGGGGAAAGCCACCAGGGAAGGGCCGAGGCGGCCCCACCAAGACAGAACATCTTGTGAGGGGGGCATCTGAGATTCACAATCTGGCTGTCAGCAGCAGGTTTCACTTTTTACCCCCCTCCCCTGCTCCACAGTCCCCCTTTGGTGTCTGCCAACAGGCAAGAGCTCAAACTAGCTGAGCTCCTCCACTGTGGTGCTGCAGGCTGGGAGCTTCCCCACTCTTGGCTGAGTGCAGCCATCCCATGGGAGGAGGAGTGCTCTACATGTGCACTATGGCTGGGACCCATGGTGCATTCTCTTTTCGGTTCTACCCATGCGGGTTCCCTTGTTTCCCAATATTAGTTCACAAATCTCTCCATGTCCCCGAGCAATACTACTGAGTCCTGGGGCTACAGGATCTGGTCTGTGGGCCTGTCCCTGATTCCTCGAAGATCAATCCCTGACTGTGTCAGGGAGAATTGTGCCGGCTCTGAGTTGCCTATGCAGTGCTCAAGAAGGTTTTATGTCCCTCTGCTTCTGGGTGTGCCCCGTGCTGATGGAGCAGCTGGGCAAGCAGCACTGGGGAGGGCAGGGTGCTCACACTCTGAGCACCCTGTAGTCCATTTCAGGTCTTGAAGAAGAAAGGTTTGAGCCCCACTCTCTGTGGAAGCCTCGGTGTGGTGGATGCACCAACAGAAGGGAAGCAGCAACTCATAAGAGTCCTGGTTCAATTGTCTCTCTTACCAACTATGGGCTGGGTAGGGGAAGAGAAAGAATAGAGTCTGAATGGAAGAAAGATAGCACTCTGATCATCTCTGTGCCTCTCTCTGGAGGGCAGCCCACCCAGAATGTCCAGGCTCTGGAGTCACACAGATCTTCTGGGACCCACCATCCCCCTGTAGTTCCTGCTGTCTGGGCCAGAGTTGGGAAATGTTTGTGTGGGAATGAGCAAAATGAAAACAGAAGAGCTGATGCTCCCTGGGGAGGATAAAGGTGCATCGTGCGTGGAGAAGCAATATGGTGCCTGCCATCCCAGCTCAGGTCTGTGAGGGTGGGAAGTGCCCCAGAAGGGCTGGGAGCCTGATGCCCTGTCCACAAGAACTTCCCAATTCACTGGTGACAGCAGCCTCTGGGCTCATGTGGGCAGAAAGTCCCCCTAGAAGCTCAGGAGCCTGCTGACTGCCAGAGATGTGAGGGAGGGAGAGCCAAAATCCTCCTCCTCTTCTTACTCTTTTCACTGGACGCCATGCCTCTTGGGGGTTGTCCTCTGCCAATATCTTGCTCCTTCTTGTTCTGCTCTGCACCTTCTTCCCATGGAATCTCTGGCAGGTTCTGGCACTTTACCATAGGAATTGCACCCAATATGTATTCGTTTATTTCATCTAAAATTTTCCTTCTTTCTGAGACGATCTGGCAACTGATGTCTCTGGTCATCCATCTTGTCTAGCTCTCACATTTTCTTTATCTATTCATCCATTGATGGGCATTTAGGTTGGTTCCATATTTTGGCTATTGTGAATAGAGCTGTAGTAAACATGAAAGTGCAGGTATCTCTTTGATATGTTGATTATCTTTCTTTTGGATATATACCCAATGGTGAAATTTCTAGATCATATGGTAGTTGTATTGTTAGTTTTTTGAGGAAGCTCCATACTATTCTCCATTGTGGCTGTACTATTTGTCATTCCAACCAACAGTGTACAAGCCTCCCCTTTCTCCACATCCTCACCAACATCTGTTATCGCCTGTCTTTGATACAAGCCATTTTAACTTGGCTGAGATGCTATCTCCACATTCTAGTTTTAATTTATATTTCTCTGATAATTAGTGACATTGAGCATTATTTTATATACCTGTTGGCCATTCGTATGTCAGCTTTTGAGAAATGTCTGTTCAGGTCTTTTGTCCATTTTTAATTGGGTTATTACAGTTTGTTTTTTGTGATTGAGTTGTTTGAGCTCCTTATATATTCTGGTTATTAATCCCTTGTCAGATGGATAGTTTGCAAATATTTTCTTCCTTTCTGTGGGTTATCTCTTCATTTTGTTATTTGTTTCCTTTGCTATGCAGGAGCTTTTCAGCTTCATGTGAAAATATTGGAATAGTCATCCCATACTCTTATCTATTCTTCCAGTCTCAACTTAACCCTCATTTGCTCTGGATACCTTCTTTGATTATTCAGAAACTCATAGTGCTTTTTATTTCCCTTATCAAATCTCTTAACAATTCTATTTAATAGTTGCCTGTTTGCATATCTCTTTTCCTTCATAGACTATAAGCCCCTTGAAAGCAGGGACTGTATTTTTCACCTTTACATCATCTGGATCTAGCATGATGCCTACCGTATAGGAAGGGCTTGCCAAATATTTATTGACTATTTAGGGTTGTAGGAAAGAAATATTCTTAGCTGCACAACAGAAATCTTCCCCTTTAATCAATGGAAATATCTAATATTAATTAATTCATTCACACTCAATAAATATTTTAAACACCTATAAATATGCCAGGGACTATGTTGAGCACTGAGGATATGGAGGCGAATAAGACAGTTTTCTTTTCCTCAAGAAGCTCCAAGATTTTTGGGGGGAATAGAGAAGTAAATAGTTATAATATGATGTGAGATGTGTTATAATAACTATATGCACAAGTTGCTATGGCACATAGAAAATATGGTGCTTAAGTCTACCTGAGCATCTAAAGAGGTGCCATATAATTGAGAATTGATGAATTTGTAAGAGGGTGTCAGTTGAACAGGAGGAAAGAAGCAAATCCTAAAAGTAGAAAACAACATATACAAAGGATCAAAAGTTGATGAGAACATTGGCATATCCAGTAAGCTGAATGGTCAATAAACTGTCTGATGATGGTAACTCATTGAAGCTGTGAAGCTAGTGAGGAGTGAAATCATTGTGTCTTTTGATGCAAATAAAAAATTAGGGGCTATTGATTAATTTCAGGTAGCAGAGCGATATGCTCAGTGTGGTACTTTGGAAAGAGCACTCTAGCAGCAGCGTGGAAGACAGATTGGAGGACAGTAATATTCAAGGCCAATGAGACCTGTTAAAAAGACTTTTTAATTGTATAAAAAGTGTGAGAAATATGGTAGACCTGCTATATATAAGTTTCTGGCAGTATATCTGGAGAAAAAGTGAAAGGATTTTGAGTGGTTTAGGAGATAGAACCATATTGCTGAGGCTTGAAATATGCTGTTCATTCTTGGATTATTGTTTTCTCTTTTCTTTAGCTAATTACCATTCATTCTTTGTCATTCAATTCAAAGGTTGCCTCTGGCAAGTTTTCTCTGACTCTCCCACCCTGGTTTTATTAAGATGCTATCTCCTTTAAGCTCTTACTGAATATAGCATGTAGCCTCTGCAACATTAAATTGTGAGCAGTTTGAGAGTTAAGATGATGTCTGATTCAACCTGGCAAATTGTTAGCAGAGTGACTAGCACATGGTATACACTCAGTAAGTATTTCTTGCATGAATGAATGTATGAGTGACTAAATGACTATTCAGAAATGAGAATTTTAGGTAAAAGAATAATTTAGCGAGATTCTCAGGTTTCTGCTTGAAAAACAAGGAAAATGGTAGGGATAACCACAGAGATGGATAAGAGGTAGAGAAGTAAGTTTGGAAAATAGTTTGGGGAAGGTAGCAGTGATGCCATCTATTTGGGACAGTTTTGATGTGAATGGCTTATGAGAAGAACTCCTCAAAGTTATCTGGTATGAGAACAGAGCTGTCAATTATTGATTTATGGGTAGATGGTAGCTGAAATACCATGCAGTTTAGTCATTCAGGAATACTGGGTACACTGAGAATAAAAAAGTTTTAACAGAGAGGCCTGAGGATCACTAGCATAGTGGTCCTTTGTTGGAGAAGAGGTCAAGGAGATCCACAACACATGGGTTGAAATTAATAGAGTGGTCTGGAGAGAATATTGTTATAGAAGGCAAGTGGGAATATGTTTCAGGAAATAGTCAACAGTATCAAATATTTCCTAAGGGTTGAAAATAATCAATTCAATTTTTGTATTTAGACCCTTTATAAAGTTATTTATTACTTGTAAAGACCAATTTTAATGGAGTCTTGGGGATGCTACAGAGTTTATAGTGGATTGAGAAATGGAGTCATTAGGACCAGTATAACATATTCTTCTAAAAATCTTGGTTGTAAAAAAAAAAAAAAAAGAGAGAGAGAAAGAGAGAGAGAGAAATGGGTGGGGTAGAGAATGAGAAGTGGAAGTGAGCTACACAGTTGAGAAAGATTCTTTTTTCCTTTTATTCAAATGGGAAAAAAGAAGCATGATTTTATCTTGAAAATAAACAGTGGTTTAAGAGGGAAAAAATAATACAGGTGTAGGAGGGGTTTCTTGAAACAGCTTTAGGACAGAATGGGAGCAAGATCTCAAACAGAAGAATTGGCATTGTCTGAAAGAGAGTCATCTCTCTCTCTCTCTCTCTAAGACTAGAGGGAGGAAGGATGAGAACATGCATGAGTTTGAATAAAGTGCGGAAGTCATTCACACCTGATTTCCTCTGTTTCTTTAGAGAGTAGGTTGGTAGCAAGATCATCTGCAGAGAGAAAAAAGAATGGAGGTGAGAAAGAGAACTTGTAAATGGTGACTATTGACTGGCTTCTGTGGAAATTAAACATGGAACTAAACTGAGTGATAAAATTATTGTGTATCTGTGCAGAACTTGCTAAAATTGATGAACATATATTTGTTGTGTATTAATTTTCACAGTTAAATGATTTATTCAGCATCAGGAAATAGCTTGGGTCAACCTAAGATAAAGAAGGCAGATAATTACAATGATGCAAGTTGGCATTAACAGGATAGCACATAGATTTCTAACCTGAGATCCATGATTTATAGTCCATGTGCCACTTTAGGATCGGTTATCTTGTGGACTCCTAAAATGGAATACAAAATTTTGTACATATATGCATTTTTATGGAGAGCATGTTGGTCCTTAGTTTTCACACAACTTTCAAAGTATCCTGTGATCAAAATTTTAATATTAAAGATTGAAGGAGGAGTATAATAATTGTGGTTGAATGATACTCAAAATCTGATGAAATAACAAAGATATGATTCTTTCTTTTGGGTTATAATATCTGTAAGGGAATTATTTATGTTAAAATACACACACATACAAACACATACATGCACATATCTGAAAAGGATTAATAGAATATACAGAGAATTCTCAAAACTCAATAAAACAAATAATCTGAAATAGATAAAATATTTGAACTGACGGTTCACTAGAGGACATATGGATGATAAATAATCATAAGAAAAAAATAAAACAACATTAACCATTAGGGAAATAAAAATTACAACCACAAAAAATATCACTGTATAATTATTAGAATGAATAAAAAAAAAGAAGTGGCAATACCTAATGTCAGCGATAATGTGGAGAAACTACAACGTTAATACATTGCTCGTGCAAATTCAAAATGGTACAGCCCTTTATAAAACAGTTTGGTAGTTTCTTATGATGCTAAACATTTATTTGCCATACAACTCATCAATCCATTCCTTGGTATTTACCAAAGAGAAATGAAGATGTATGTCTGCACAAAAGCCTATGTATGAATGTTTATAGTGGCTTTATTCATAATTGTCAAAAACTTGAAACAACTCAAAATGCAAGGAACTGTTCACCTAAAAGAATACATCTTATTGCACATAAATTATATACCTCAATACACATAAGAGAAAATAGAGCACAGAGCTCTATAAAAAAGTGCTCTCTAAGGAAAATGATAGGACAGTTGTGTAAATGGTTTTGGATTATTTTTTCCACAGCATCACCTTTCACATAGAGTGTGTTCTCTTTGATCCAACCACTTTTTCAATTACAGATGCAAAGCACAGAATCCCTTAAGGTTTTTACTGAGAAGAGCCCTGGAAGGAGAATCTCCATGTGCTAACAGTGGGAGAAAGAACCCTACTGGCAAGATGAAAATCAGTGGAAAACATCTGGACCCTTCCTACCTGTAGTCTTTTTCCCAACTTATTTTCTACTAAAACTTTGAGTTGTATTAATAATGTACTCCAGTGCCTTATAGCATCATAAAAACACAAACTTATACACCAGGGAGAGGTAATCAAGTTAATTCTTACCATTCATATTTCACCTTAGAGAACAATAGTAGAGATGAGTTTATTAGATTAGTACACTAATTAAAGCATGTCTTGCTTGGACTGTATGCAGAGTAGGGGTATTTTCTTAAGAATAATGATAAAAGAGCTCTAGTTTCCTGAGGTCCAATCATGGGCAGGACACAAGCTTTGCCCAATCAGTGCATAGCATGAAGGACCAGGGCACATGGAGGAGGGAAAAATATGGGTGATCAGCAAGAAGAAGTGAAATTGAGAATGAGAAAGTGCTAAGAAAAAAATGATAGCAATTTTATCATCATTAAATCTCTCATGATATCAAGGACATATAATAAAGTGTTCCATATATATTTTCAGGTTTGAATTAAAACGAATTGAGTAGAGTTGAGGTGAATGGCTTCACCTCAAGAGGAGAGAGGAGGCTCTGAGTCATGGTCTCTGGAAGAGTAGGTTTTGCTCATCATGGAAAATCAAGAGTCCACCCCAGAAGTGTCTATGGTACCGAGATATGAGCCAAAATGTTGTTTCCCAAAAATATTGTATCTTCAAAATGTTGTTGTTGATGATGGTGATGATGGGGTACCTCGTGGAATATAGTGTTTCTTTTAATCCTCAAATACCTGCTGTTATGCCAAAAATGTTTCAAGGGTAGTATCTTGACAACAGCTGATGTGCTTTGTGAAAACCTCTTACATAAAATCAGTAGCAGGAAGATTGTAGTTATCCCACCTGAAACCACACATATGATAGTTTAACAATAACATTGCCAAGAAGCTATAGTCACTGCTAAACAGGACATGTCTCCTTTGACCTTAGTTCTCAATAAGAAAGTTGCTTTTTCAACTAAAGAAGGGGAATGAAATGCTCTCCCATCACTGCTCTGTGCAATTATAGAGTACTTACAGGAGAGGAGAGGATGGGAAGGAAGAGGAAAAACTTAGGGAGTGATGTGGACATGAGGCCATTGCCATGGTAAAGATAATGCCTGGTCAGAATTATTCAGAATATATTAGAGGGATATCAAATTTTAGATATATCACAGATAAAGAAGTAGATAGTCCAAGTGAAACTTAAGCTACTAGAACTTTAAACTGCTGAGGGTTGACTGAGAAAAATCAATGTATATATAAAAATAATCTGGACATAAGAAGGGTACAACCTAGTTCAGACTGTGGATGGGACAAGAGCAGCCAAGTTCTCAGCCTTGAGGATTGACCAAAAACAGCCACTGCCAACAGAACAAAAGTCTACACTGGATTGCACCCACCCACGGCCAGCTAGGGGTTTTCATCAGCTTCTTAGGTAGAGATAATTGGAAATTAAAAGGAGAATTTCATTTACATATAATTTGAATTTGCTAAATATAATTGTGTTTACATTATACATATGGTTAAACAAGAGTTTCTATTCTGTCAGGGTCGCACCAAATAAATGATGTCATACATAAATTGAGTAATTTGAGGAGTGTTTGATAGAGAAAGTGCTTTCAAAGATATAGTAAACCACAAGGAATAGAGATCAGTAACCAGGGACTATTGAAGTGGTGGCAGAGGGTACCCATTACCATTTCTGGGCATAAAGGAGCAGAGAGAGAGAATAGTTAGCAGAACCAAAAGAGAGAAATATCAGGTGAAGGCCACCTGATAGACCCTCTCATCTTCTGATGAGATTATAGCCAGTTAAGCACAATGACTTAATGGGGAGAGTGAGGAAAATAGCATGAATTCTTTCTCTTCCCTTTACTTGGTTTCTTGCCAGTGTTCCCCATTGGCTGACCCCAGTAGGCAGAGTATGGGAGTCCATTGATGCAGCCTCCTAAGGCAAAGAGCAGAGTGAGGAATAGAAGTGAGCAGAACCAGAGAGACAGAGAGATTACCTGCAGTACAGTCAAGCCCTCTGGCCCCTTGGCAACAACACTGTCCTTTATCTACTGAAATACCTGTAGCCTAAACACCCAAAATTGCTGCTATATCATTGTGAAAGTGATATCAATTCTTTCATTCTTCTACATGAAACTTAAAATACTAGCTAATGGTCATGTTATATATTAGTGGAGAATGAGAAACCATCAATAATCTTAACATTTAACCACTTTGGTTCTGCTTTAGTAGCTGGTCCTGAGGCCTAATTTGTCGATCATAGCCATCGACTTCTCCCACCTCGTTCAGGTTTCTCATACCTTCTGCCAGCACTTTGGCTGGATGGGTGGTGACCTGAATCTTTATTCCCATAGGCCTGCATCCTTAGTGATCTTGTCTTTAGCAGGGGATGCTGGGTAGATTCAGTTTTCCATTCATTAGTACTATTGGGTAAGAAGGTACTAAGAGGTATCCCTGGGGACATTCTGTATTTCAATCATAGTCCTCTTGGACTCATTAATAGTAGCAATCCAACGATCCAGAATCAATCACCTCTGCAAGTACAGAAGTATCTTTTCTGACTGTTGGTGAAACTACATAAGGCGCATGAAATGGCTGAGGGAAAGAATTAGCTTCTATTTCAAGGGAATCAGGCCAACTATCCTGTTGCAGGTATTTCTCCTTTGGCATTAGGATCTCCAAATCCAGTAAGCTTTTGTATGGTTAAACCAGTGAATGCTATGGGTATTAGCCTGTCATTGCATTGTCCTTGCCTTAAAATGTGTCACCTGGGTAGAGATCATGTTCTGAAGGATGCTGTATTAATTTCCTAGGCAGATGCAACAAAGTACCACAAACTGAGTTGCTTAAAAAACAGAATTTTCTCACAGATCTGGAGGCCAAAATTCCAAGACCAAGGTGCCAGCAGGGTCACGTTTCCTCTAAAGGCTCCAGGGAAGGACCTGTTCTAGGCCTTTCTCCTAGATTCTGGTAGTTCATGACTTACAGTCGTATAACTCCAATTTTCACATGGCATTCTTCCTGTGTGTGTGTGTCTGCTTCTGTGTCCAAATTCCCCTTTTTCTAAGGACACCAGTCGTATTGCAGTGAAGGCCCACCTTACACCGGCATAACCTCATTTTACTAAACTAATTCTATCTGCAATTACCCTATCCCAAAATAAGGTCATATTTTGAGGTATGGGGGGTCAGGACTTCACATATAAATTCTGGGGGGACACAATTCAACCCCTAATCAGTACCATGCTAGTAAGGCTATTTCTCCTTCAACACAAAGTGCTCAGCAGAGTATAACACCTGAAATTGTACCCACTGGAAGAACTACAGTCTTTTAGAAAATTGGAAAAGCTCCATAGCAGTTCATACTCCATGAGGTTAGTGCATGTTAAATGACCACTTTCGTTATCTTTATAAGGTCTTGAATTAAAGAATCCTGTCAGATACTCATTATATATAAACACCAAGGCAGAATTGACCACCAGACCAGGTAAGTAGCTCCCTATTGCATATTGATTTAAGGATTCTTATTTCTGTCTCGTGTGCTGTACTACATACATTTTCAGTGAAAGTTCAAAATCTTGCTGAAGCAGTTCTGCACAGATGAAGATAGACTCAAACAAAAGGTAAACTTTGCTTTTGATTAGATCCAGTCTTTCTGCATTAGCACTGGTATTTTTTTTTTATTGGGGACAATTCTAGCAATAGCTTTTCAAAGGCTCATTCTTATATTATTGGTTCTATAGTCATATTTAAATTTAATTATGTTTTCTAAGACCAGCATATAGCCATGTGTGTGTGCATGCACTCACACGAACACATATACACCCACACCCACACAGGATATAAACAGCCATTTGTGTGATATGATTTGAGTATCAATAAAAGACTCATTCTTGCTTCAGAATGAATCTCTTTTTAGTCCACTTTGAGTTCAGAATTGTCACTATATACCAGACAAAAATTCTTTCTGCTGCAGTATTCTAATCAGAAGTCCTTTGTTCTAATAATTTTTTTTCCTTGGAATAAGGAGCTCTATTGCAGTGAACAGATCACAGGCTTAGGGATAGAAAAAATGTAGACACTACCTCAAGTCCTGCCCCTAATAGACCATGTAGATGTGACAAATATCTGTTGGGTTCTGTTTTACCTCATTTGAAAGATAAAACAGATTGAATAAAAGCAATGTTTCTGAAATTTGACCGATCAAAAGAATCTCACAGAATGCTTATGAAATGACAGTTTTCAAGACCCCATTCCAGACCAATCACATTGATATCTCTGGAGTAAAGGTCAGCAGGTTGTTTTGTACTTTTTCCTAGGCCCTGCACCCAACCTCAGTTCTTAGGAACCCACAACTTAGGGAAATGCCATAGCAGGTTATTTCTAAAGCCCATTCCTGTTCCAATTATCTTGGAAACTGAATAAGGGCCACCGTACCAATTAACCCATTAGCTCACATTCCTTACTGTCTTCCAGTTATCATCAAGTAGAATGGTGTCTTCAGGAACAGGGACTAGGATGGGTGACTTCGATGAGCAGATAGGGGCAACGAGAGGCATAGATGTCAGGTGTGAATGAGAAAACGTAAAGAACGTGGGCACAGAAGGAGGGCCTCGTGGATAAATTTGGAGATACCAAAAAAACTGTAAATGTGTGTATTATCTGTGAGTGTGTATATATACATATATGTATATATATATACATACATATATATATATATGAAGAAACAGACCAAGTGTCCAAATTATGGATACATTTATAGAGATTGCTAAAAATGGTAGTGCAGATCTATATTTATTGAAATGGAAAGATGCACACGATGGATTTCTAAGTGAAAATTAGATATGTCTCTTAGATTTCCTTTTGGAAAAAGAAAATCTTCCCTTTGAATTTGAAGACCATACATTTGAAAGTGAATGGGTGAATTTCTTTGCATGGTGAGAGTTCAGTTAAATTTTATACCGTCTTCTTCCCTTTTTATATAAAGTGAGTTTTTTATGATGAGAATTCAATACTTTACAATCATAAACAATAATGCTATTTCCATTCTGACAGGAAAAGAGGGCACAGGTTGCATAGGGGAGGTGGGGATGATGTTTACTGCTGCACACATGGAGGGAACAAACAGAGCAGGTGTGAAGTGGAGTCAGATAAAGGAAGGGAGAAGAGAAGGAAGAACAGCTAAGCCCTGCAGAGCTTGCTTTCTCCTAGGTTCTTACCACCTTGGCACATTGGCTCCCGGGGTTGCAGTTCTGCACTTTGTGGCTTCCTGAGGCTACTGAGGAACTCATGGTCCGGTATGGCAGGGATAATTGCTGTGCTTTGGCCATATTGGATTTAACCCCTTTGCTTCTGCTTGCCAGCCTGCAAGCTGGCCTGGGGCCACCTGTGCCACAGACCACTGTATTTATTTCTGATGTGCAACCCAGGATTGCTGGGTTGACTAGCAGCTTGGAAGGAAGGCAAGGGAATGGAGTCTATTTATAGCAGACGGCAACAAAGGTTTCCTTTCTTTCATTTACCACGAGTTATATTTCTCTGAAACTCTGCCCATGTTGTGCAGAAATCAAAAGGGCAAGAGAACAAGTTCTTCAGAGCTGGTTGGAAAGTTCCAGGGCTCTGTTTTTAGAGCAAATCTGCCAGCTTCAGAGGAGGTTGCAACCACCCTTGGATTCTAAATCAGCTTGATGGCGGTGCAAATAGATGCAAATGAGGGTCAAATCAATTTCCATAATGAACAGCGCAAGCAAAGCGGACTCCTTTCCACCTGAGTCAAAATTACTAGAAAAGCGGAAGGATGGGGGAAGGGGAGGAAAAGAAACAAAGAAAGAAAGGGAATGCAAACATCTTAGTGACTTGAAAACTGTCACTCTTTGGATCTTGGGAATGGAAAAGAGGAGATTCAAGAATGATTCTGGACTTTATTCCGGAAGCTTGCGCAGAACGATAATTCCAGTACAGGTCTTCTGAGGGTTTTGGTTGTGACCAGTCCTTACACTCTCTTTGCCATGATTCATTCTTTCCTGTTCCCAGGCTCTACTCATTACTACATCCTGGTTGGTTGAGATATAATTCATTTACCATAAAATTCACCCACTATAATTCAGCGGGTTTTAGAATATCCACAGAATTATACAACTGCCATCACTGTCTAATTTTGGAAGTTTCTATCACCAAAAAGTAATCTTGTACCCATCACAGTCAGTTCTATCCCTCCCTCCCCCAGGTCCTGGCAGCCACTAACCTGCTTTCTATCGCTATGGATTTGCCTATTCAGGAGATTTCATGTGAATGGAATCATATGCTATGCAGCCTTTTGTGATTGGCTTCTTTCACTATGCTTAGTATTTTCAAGATTTATCCGTGGTGCAACATGCATCAGTACTTCATTCCTTTTTATGGCGGGTTGGCCTTTATAAGCAGAATCAATGTGAGGGCCACAAACGTCTGTGTTTCAGAGGCTTGCAGTGAACTCCATGTGTTTTTATGAAAAATCATATGAATTTGGAGGTAATAGTAACATTGCCTAACCTTATCACTTTTCCATTAAGTCTTTGCCTGCTGTGTTTAGCTCTTGATTTAGCAACAGTTAAGAATTTAGCTTCATGTCATTCAACTATTGCTGGGCTGAGTTCACTTATATGTATAATTAACAGGTGTTTTTATGAGCCACAATGCAGAGACATTCGTTTATTTCCAAAAACTATTTTGGTACTTCTGGCACAGCCTATGTCACTGCATATGGTTGACTCGCATCTATGAAACAGATGAGAGTCGCTGGAACTATAATACATATGGGCCATTGACTGAACCATCTGAGAAATTTTTAATTGGTGTGAATATGGAATGTAATAATTTATATGGATCCATTACTTTTAAATGCTTAAGTACATGGAGGGAACTAATTGAATGGGTTTTATTTTCTGGAAGGCCCTGAATGCCTTTGAATGACCCAACATTTCTTCATATAAAGCTATACTTCCAAGCAAGTCATTACCTTTAAGACAAATTTATCAAATACTTCCCTTGTGCATGCCCATACTTTGAAGAAATGTGGTTTCCATCCGCAATCATGCACAGCAAACCTTCTTCTCTTGACTGTTCGGCTAATAGAACCTCACATTTAACAGGCAGACGGTAGAATAAAAACTGAGGTTCTTGATGATGGCTCAGAAGCAGTGCTTAGATCTGTTGAAGGATGGGGCATCAAATTTAACCTTAAATTGTGTTCATTGCTGCTAGGGCATGTTTGACAAATGGGTGGAAAGTGTATGCCAAAAATCTATTTTTCTAACAAGTACTAACAAAGGAGGAATCTCCTGGGAGAGAACTCATTTATTCCAAGGTTGATCTGGGATCCCAAACTGGGGGGTATTAGTTCTCTCGAGGATGGTGTGGTATTATAGAGGGTCACCAAAGCTGTGAAATTGGACTCAAAGATCTAGAGGAAGAATGCCACTGTTTCATATTCACATAATACCATAGAGAAGATGCCAAATTCTTATGTTTTTCTCTTCTAAGATGAAAGATGAGACATCAAATAGATTTTGCTCATGTTAGGCCATTTTGGGCTCTGTTCCCAGACACACATGGGTACAGATTCACATGCATGGAACTTGGGTAGGAGCAGACAAGAGTGACTTTCTCTTCTAAGGAAAGAGGAACGCAAATAAATTGGCTGTGTATAGTAATCTGACTCTGTTATTAGAAAGGGAATAATAGTGATTCTAATAGGATTCTTTCAATCATTCAGATTGTACTACAACCTACAGCCTTAACCTCCACCTCTCCCACACTAAAAACTCTATAAGATGTTGGACCACAAGACAGAACCATTTTTGTAGCTGTGTCACAAATATAACACAACAGATGGTGGCAAGTATTTGCTCCACTTTCACGCAGAACCCAGTGTCTCTCGGAGCTGTTGTAAACTACCAAATCCCAGGGCCCAGGTGGCAGAGGAATGTGAGGTGGCAGACCCCAGAGGTGTCTGAGTGAGGGCAGAAGGGTAGTAGAGAGTTGAAGGGTGGATGACTTCAGGACTGGCACCAAAGGAATCAATCAAGAGAGCCACACAACTTCCTGGTGTTACTGCCATATTCTTTCTTTATTCATAGCACTGTTCCCCCTTCCTACACCCCCTTTTTGGTGAAGGCTGAGATATCATGTTCACAGGCAAATGGGGGACACCCTACAGGAATGCTCAGAAAAAGTGGGCGAGATTATCAGGGGCCTGAACATCATCATTAGCATGTTTGGGTGAAAGCCAGAGAAAGAATAGTAATAATTGGAACCATAAAAATAACATCTATTGAGTGTACGGTGCACTAGGCTCTGTGCCAAGTGCTTTACATTCAGTGTCTCAGATCCCGTGAGAACTCTGAGTTAAATAATGTTTATGATGCCCATGGTACAATCAAGGAAACTGAAGCATCACAAGTTAGTCTTATCTTATTAGAGACATAGCAGAATTCAAATCCAGGTTTGTTTCTTACTCTAAGGCCAATCTCCAAACCCCCATATTATATTACTTCTCAGGTTATTACTATAATATTATCTCAGTGTTAGCCATTCACACATAGTAGCTACAAGGGTATTTATTTAGCAACAATAATGTATTTCTTGGGGATGGTATTTCAAAAATTTGGTTTATACACATAAAGATATAACTATTCGTATGTACTTAAATGTGCTATGTTCACATGGATAAATAACTACAAAAGTAAATTTGTGCACTTTATAAAAGAGATTTAAATGTGAATGAAGACTGGTATTGTAGAAGAATTATTTTTATTATTTTTCAGAGTAGCTTCAATGGAGAAAAGCATGAAGGATTTACGGAACATCCTGAAATGTGTCTACTCTTAGGGTCACACTGGATCCTCACTTCAACCTTGTAAAGATGGTATTATTGTATTCATTTTATAGGTGAGAGAGAGGAGGCCCCAAGATATTAAGTACCTCACTGAAAGTCTTACGACAGACAAGAGATTCAAAATTATGTATGACTTTAAGCCTGTCCACTGCACAACGGAGGCCAACTTCTCATAGGATGTTGAAGAATGGAAGGATCATTATTTTCTTAGTACTTAAACATGGTTAAACATGAAGAATATATTTACTTAAATCTTCCAACAAACACTTGTAAAGTACCCATTATATACCAGGTATTGTACCATGCTAGATGCTGGTGTAAGTTTTAACATTTGTCTTGGGGGGACGTTCTATTATCCAGTGGAAGAGATAGATCATAAGCAGATCATTAGTTAATATTTGGGAGGAAAAGGATGAGAGTGATGGATGCTTGATAGATTCAGGAAAAATCTTAGAGAGGAGGTGACATTTGGGGAGGACCTTGAGTAGGAGTTTGCCAGGTAAAGAACAAGGTAAGGAAAAAACAAAGACCATCTTGAAGGTATAAAATTACTCAGTGTGGGAAGAGAAAGATCATCCTTTTGTGTAACTTGAAGGTCTAGTTTTGAAATCGGCAGTGGAGAAAGGGGAATCAGTTGGTTTATTCCTGGGCATTGGCTAAGAAAGATTTTGCATTCCCAGGAAATGAATCTGGACCTTTTCCTATGCCTGATAAGAAAGCATTAAAGCTTTCACAGGAAATGTGATTAAATTTTTGTGTTAGAAAGATAACTATATAAGATGTGAGATGATACATCGGAGTATTGAGAAAGAGGATTTAGGGAGAATTTTAAAACACTGTCTTGAAAATATCCTTGACTTTTCCTATAACACACCACACAGATGGTCATTAACTCCTGAAAAAAATTATTTCATATTAGGTGGCTGCTCTCTGCCCCACTGCCATTTTCTTGGTCCTATAACTCATCCTTATGAGTTCCTTGCTATCTCTTCTAAAACCCTGGTCTCTCATGGTTCTAGTCAGGAGCCACTACAAAACCTAGGCCTTGAGGATCCTTCAGCATACATGAAATCTCAATTTTGGGGGGACTGCAGTGCTTTCATATCCTGCCTCAAGCAGAGGGAGGTTATTCTTTGCATGAAGTTGAGCTTTATAGGAATATGGAATGTTTCCTCATTGGCTTGCCCCAAATGGATGATAGTTGGTGGAGATTCTGATGCCTTTATCCTTTGGGACACTCTGGCAGGACCTGGGGTGGCTGGAGCCCAAAGTTGGTCACCTCAGACCACAGACATCATCATCCCATTATCCTTATGATTCATGTAAGTAGTTCCACTCTCTGTGTGTGCCATCATGTGAAAATATAATTCAGAAGAATTTGAAAAGCACAATTGCTCCTGGAGGATGAGATTGTAGAAAAGAATAGCACAGAGTTAGAGAAACATACTTCTTTTCCCATTTCCCAGACTAGATTGGAAACATTTTCAGAGATTTGAATTCT
The DNA here is from genome assembly GCF_000956105.1 of Propithecus coquereli. NCBI lineage: Eukaryota > Metazoa > Chordata > Mammalia > Primates > Indriidae > Propithecus > Propithecus coquereli. The sequence continues at coordinate 3,003,761 of NW_012154951.1, read as the reverse complement.
GTTCTCTTTGTAGCTTGTTTTATGATGTTGGCCAAGTCAATTAACCTTTCCATTCCTCAGATTGACCTCAGTAAACTTAGAATAATATATCCCTGCCTGCCTGGCTCCCAGGCATGTGAGGTTGAAGGGGTTAATAGGAGAAAGTTTAGAAAGTATTCAAAGCAGTGTTTATCAGAAAGTCTACAGTCTTTTGTGATAGGCAATCTGCGGGTGAGTGTGCAAGATAGTAGAGGGTTATGAAACCTTTGTAAGAAAGATTATTGGGCATGGTTATCTCCTTTCCTTGAAAGCCCTCAACTCACAGGTCAATGAGTACGTAAGTACTGGGTGATATTCAAGGTTAGAGGAAACACATGCCTTACTACTGTACTGTAGCAAATCAGTTAATTACAGGACAACTTGTTCTTAACAGCCCCTGAAGGCACTACCTGACCTTGTACCAGGGCTATGAAAAGACACTTTCCTGACAAGGAAATAACCGGACTTGTGAGGGCTCTCTGTGTATTCAGGTATTTACGAGGGTAGCTTAATGCAGCAGTTACAATTTCCTTTGAAACTCACCACACCTCCTCTCTCTGTGATTTCTCAACTTTGTCCAGAAAAGACAGTAGCAAGGGGGAGTTTTCTTGGGCATTGCAATTACCAGACAAGGGGAGGATAATGATGTAACAAGGACCATCTTGTCACTGGTATACAGGAGAAGTTGCATCTCAGCATAATCTGCAGACAGACTGGAAAAACATGGCAAAGGCCTGTTTTCAATGTCACATTGAAATCACATTAGCAATACATTGTAAAGAGTGGACTAAAGAAATATCAATTGGCACAGGCTGATTGGTACACCCGGTTTAGGGACTTAATTTGGCTGTATCTATTAAGATTAAACTTTCATGAACTTTATGACCCAGCAATTTTGCTTCATAGCCCTATAGAAGCAATCACTCATGCATAAAATACCATGAATATGAATAAATGTTCTAGCACACTTTGTAATTTTTTTTTTTTAAATGGTCTGGGGAGGCATGACTTAAATATGGGAAAAGACTAAATAAGCAATGGAATGTTCATATGTGGACTGTAACAGGGCAATTTAAAAGAAAGTGGGAGACATATGTTCAATTCATCTGCAAATCCTCTTAGTCCTTCCTCTAAAATATACCCTGTATCTGACCAGTTTTTGCCAATTCCAGCGCAGACATCATCTGTACCCGTAGCATCGTAATTCCTGTGGGCTAGGACCTAGCAATGGCCTCTTTCCTGACCTCTCAGCTCCCGCTATTGCCCCCAACAGTCTGTTTGTCCCTCAGCAACCAGAGTGTTGCAAACGTGATCTCATCACTTCAGTGGCTTCTCATCACACTTAGAACAACACCTGAGGTTCTCACCAGTGTCTGGAGGGTCAGGTATGATCTGAGCCCTGGATAACTCTCCAAATTAACTCCTTACCATTTATTTTTTCCCGTACCTCCAGCATGCCACACAGCGGGTGCTCAACAAAACATTGTCGAATCAGTGAAAGAGGGACTCTCAATGCAGTAAAATAGAAAGATCAGCAGGACACGTAGGCTGTGCTGTGGATAAACAAGTTGACTATCCATTTAAAATGCCTGGGTTCAATCACAGCTTCATCAGTTTTTGGCTGTGTGGCCTTGTGCAGGTTAGTAAATTGTATGTATCTTAAATTTCTTATCTAAAAAACAGAACTTCTAATGTTATCTATCTCATAGAACTGTTGTGAGGGTTAAATGATCAATTCATGTAATGTACTAGAGCTGCATCTTATAATTAAGTATCAGTTAATATTTTTTCACAACTATCTGCAGCCCCATGATCTTTTTTGCTTCATTATCTTTTCACCCATTGTCATGGGTGCTATTTTATATAGTATCATCAGAGAGGGAATTATAGATAAACTGATTTTAGCAGAGACCTGAAAGCAGTGAAGCTGCAGACCATGTGGCTTTCTAGGGGAAGAATATTTAGGCAGAGGGAATAGTTAGAAGAAGTGCCCTGGGGTGGGTGTATTCCTATGTGCTCTTTACGAAATAGTACCATGCACATGATGTGGTAAAAATATAAACAGAAGGAAAAAAATACATAGGGGCTTCAAGTAGTAGTGATATAACGTTAAAACTTACTATGAGCAAGATACAGCTCCGAGCTCTCCATTTGTATTACCTGTTTGATCCTCACTGTGCGATGGGAGCATTCCTGAATGTTTTACAGAGAGCAAGAGGGCCAGAGACAATGAATGGAGAGGAAAAGGAGTGAGCGCAGAGTCAGAGATGTGAGCGGGTGGGGTGGCAGGTTAGAGAGCTCAGACCCTTGGGGCTACAGGAAGGACGTGAATAGTACCACGAGTGAGCCAGGAAGCTGCTGCAAGGCTCACATTAGATGCATGAGAAGACTAACATGTTAGAAGGATCGCTGGGTGGAAGCAGGGATATCTCTGTTAGGAGGATAATGTAGTGATCAGGGTAAGAGATAACAGCGGCCTGCACGGTAGTCAAAGGCATGTATTTTACTGATAGATTTGACAGGCTTTGCTGCAGAATTGGAAGTGGTGTGTGTTGAGAGTGAGTGAAGCCAAAGATGACCCAGAGGCTTCTGGTTGAACATCGAGATTGGGCTGCCATTTACTACATTTACTGAATGACTGTGGGAGAAGGAATCTGGGAGGCTCGATCAAAAGAATTTGGTTTGATATCCAATTGGAGATGTCAAATGGACAAGTGGATTTAAGAGTCTCAAGTTCGAGGAGAAGCTCAGGGCTATTGAAAACTCAACATTGAATGTCTAAAACTCAGCCTGCAAGACCTGCAAGGACTTCAGTGTCACTGGGACGTGTATGTTGGGAGTGTGTCTTTCCTTTTTATTCTTCTCTGAGTTTCAGTTTCAAGGTTTTCTTTTGTTTGATCTGTTTCTTCCCTCCTGTTGAGAATCTGAATGAAGGAAAAACCTAAGAAGTTATGTTTGGTTTTTTGGTTTTTGTTTGTTTGTTTTCAGTTTGCACTCAGAATGGTGCTGCTTTTAGAAGAAAACAGGATACAAGTTGGATGACCACAGAGAGGAAGATCTAAACTGAGAATTGACGGTGATCAGAAATATTTGTTGCGAAGAGGGAACAAAACTGGTTAATATTAATACTATGTTTTACAATGCGAGACCTCAGTAAGAGGTGCTTAAGACAAACATTCTTGAAGAAAGAATATGTGAAAAACCTATTAGCTAACATAATATGAGTATTCTGATATTTCAAAAATACATTCGTTGCAATAGCAATATTATTCTTCGTAGCTACCATTACTCTCAATAGTTCTTGTTAACTTCCATTGTTTCTAAATACCACATAGCACACCAGGTGTTTTCCTTGTGTCTTACTATACAGTACTCTATTTGGTCCTTTCACTTTGTCATCGTGTTACTGGTATCACTTTTATTCAAATGAGGAAATCACATATCAGAACCATGTAGTTAGTATAATATGGGTGATCCTGGGCCAGAATTTTCTAAAGTTATTTCACAGAATATTAAATACTATGAAAAGACAATGGTGGCCCCAGAAGATTGGGAAATGTTAGGTTAAATAAATATAAACATATATTTTGACAAGACTTCTCAGGTCATTCATATGGTAATATAATATAATTCTCTAAAAGGGCTTTGACATGTGGCATTTCTCAGTTACTTGAGGCCAGAAGCAATTTCTTTCTTGGAGCTACTCACAAGTTTAATCCCAGGAAGAACAACGCATTTTGGAACATGCCTCTTTAGGTCAACTTTGCCCTGAGGAATGATATATGTCCATACTTTGTTTTTCTGTGTCATTTTTCTTAAAATTTTCTCTTGGGCTTTTCTGCTACAGGCAGGTGATGCTATCATGTATAATACCTCTGATTTCTCACTCTATCCTGGGCCTGGAGTGTGCATTTTGATGGACGCATTGTTGGGCATGCAAACATGATTTCACTTTGAACATGATTTCAATTTGATAGATGCTCAAAGTGTCTGTCATATGAATAGGGCCTGACCACAAAGGATTTTTCTTTGGCCAACTTTAGCTACAGACCATCACCCTAATGCCATTGTCATTCTTTAGGCCTTGGATGCTTTGTGCCAGTCCTGCTCTCTGTTGACCTGTCTCTGCTTCAAAGCTCCTCCGAGATTGGTCCAATATTCCAAACACTTCCTGTATCTAATGAGATACAGGCTTTATTATAAATAAAGCCATTTCCCTGGAAATGAGGGCTCAGCGCCCCTTTCTGATCATGAGACCTCTCTATGGGGCCATGAGTCATAGCTTTTTGTCCTTACGGGGCCTAGTCTTTACGTGGTCAGACAACATTTCTGTTCTGGTGCCATTGCAGAGTTCGCCATGCATCACTGTCCATTCAAAACCCTCGTTTCTACTTAAGGGACCATATTTGGCTGCTGTCAATGTATCTGGAGATTAGATATTTAACAGTTAACTTGAATCCATGGTCTGGAGCTCAGCTGTCTATAGACGGATGCCTCAGACAATGATTTGCTTAGAGTTTTAGGCATCTCTTAACCAAGAGCCTCTTCCTCAGTGTCATGCCTGCTGTGGTTACAAGGCAGAAAACAACATGATGACAACAACAGAAGCTTCTATTTTGTGAATGCCGACTGTGCCAGGCTTGTGTCCAGGTCTTTATAAACATTATTTTATTAAATATTAACAGCCTTATGAAAAAATATTTATGCCCATTTTTCGGATAAGAAAACTGTGCCAAGTTAACAAACTTACCAAAGGTGGTGTCCCTACTTAGCGGTAGGGACAAGATTCAAACCCAGGTTTTCATCCTTAAGTTTGTGCTCCTAAAACAATATTACCTGCCCATATATATTTAGAACACTTATTCACTGTTCTTTACATGAATTTGCTTTTGTCTTCTCTTAATCCAAACTTAAATAATATTGGCCATAGAAAGCAAAATTACTTTGTAACAGATTTAATTTACATGATCATTTGCCAATCAACTAAACATTTACTGAAGGCTGAGTGTCAAACCGTGCTTGGTCAGAGAGAATGAAAAATTTTTAAAAAGACATAATCTCTGGCTTCAAGAGGCTCCTGGTTTTTAGGGAAACAGAAACATAAATAAGAATGTAGAGAGTATAATGATTACTATGATAGGCAGTCATATATTTAATACTTATAGTCCTTTAACTCAGTAGAATGATCAGTAGAACATTGCAAGCACCATTACCTGTCTATAAACCAAATATAGCTCAAGAAAGTAGTGGTCATGCTTACTATAAGTATGTTATAGTACCTATACAGTTAGATGGTTAAGTAAAGCATTGCTTCCCGGGGTATAAAGATGATGGTGCTCCCTTTAGTGAGTCATTTCAAATTTTCTAGATACGTGAAGGATTGATGATAATCCATAGTGGAAGAATCAAGTTACTCAAGGGAATCACAGGTAAGACATACCTCCTCGTAAATTATTTATGCAACAGGTAGTTTCTCCACCAGGACATAGGAGCTGAATGGAAAGGCCCTAGGTGTCTGCAAGGTTTGAACCAGCAAATGCTGTCATTAGATCTGTTGCCTTTTATCCTTGGAAGGATACCATGAATAAGTAGTTCTACATGTGGCTGCTGGAGAGGCAGGATGGCGTCCTCAGGCAACATGGCTGGCAGCCAGGCTGGGAAGGAGGAACCATAGTGACAGCTGTACCAAACACTTTCAAGAATGTAATTATGTTAGGAGCAGGGAATTTTGGATGTGAAGCCTCTTCACTGCATTTCCTAGGATATATAAAATAAAAAATATACTCGATAAGATGAGCTATATAGCCTGCACTCAGTCTGCCGTAATTTTAAATATCTGTTCAAAATGTTAGCCTGTTCCAGGTATTTTCAAGAGAAACAAGGAGAGGTATTTGTATTCAGGTTTAGATAGGGGATAAAGAGAAGAACTTCCCTGCTGGGATAAGGTGGAAATGAGTAGGTGAGAGGAAAAATTCACAGGGAGAGATACGAATTCATAGTGTGATAGCAGGAATAGCGAGGTGGGAGTAGAACAGGGAATACCATCCAGTGATTCCAGAACATTCATCTACTCAAGAACCAAGGAGTTCAGGAAGAGATATTAGGTCTCTAGAATTTCCCCATAGACAAAGAATAGGAAAACCAACCTTGTATTGATTGTCAATCCCATCAGTGAGTCTATGATCCAAAGGCATCTGGAAGAGGAGACATTGTTAGTCATGGACGACAGTTAGTGGTGTTAATTCACTTTTTTCCATCTGTCTCATCAAGCAAAATTATTCTGGCTTTTCAGAAGTCTTAGAATTCTCTCCTATCTCACCCCACCCCCACCCTAGCCCCATTTTGAGAGCTCATTGCTGACATCTTAAGGGAATATATTTAGCTTTCTAAATCCTGATGTGGTAGGACTGCTACAACTCTGTGGGAGAATAACTCTAACTTTTAGAGAGAAGATAAATTGGTAGTCACACCTAGTTTATCAAGGATGCTGGCATCATTCTTACTGCTTGTGAAAAAAGAAAGATAAATGTGTTTGGTCATTTATTTACTCAAAACTCTTCATTGAGAATAAACTGTACACCAGGCATGTTGTGGGAATTTAAGCATAGAATTATACCTACACAATCCTTACTTTCCTTAAATGGTAGTGGGACAGAGAAAACAATTCTAATATATGAATCCTATGCTTTGGTAAGTTAAATTTAAAAAAAGAAAAAAAAAAGCAACTCTAGAGTTTCAGAGTAGAGACAACTTACCAATACTGGTGATCAAGGATGTCTTCTTAGAAAAGGTGGCATGATTCTATGCATGTATTTGGCATCATGGGCTGACATTGAAGTAGTACGATTTGGAGGAAACAAAGATGAGTCCCTTCTCTAAAGTGTCGTCTATCTTTTTGAAGATATAAGCAACTCTAGAAATTAGGATAGCTGTGAGGTTGTAAATTATTATTAGCAGCAATGTGTTATAGAATAAAGTTTATAGGTCAGAGGAGAGAAAAGATCTCCAGGGTTATCAGTGTGGCCAATTTATAAATGACTTAATTTGGACACTCACTCTGATACTTTGCCATCTGCTTTAAAAAATTTGCCTTTCATTATGTAAAACACCTGATCATGGGGTGGTGCCTGTATTAACGAATGCTTTTTCTTTTAGGGAAGCCTCATGTGTTCCATCTCCAGTCGAGCTCCAGAGTCAGATTACATTAGACGTTCATGCTGTTTGCCACTTGGCAATTCTAATCTATCAACAGATGTCTGGTAGGGCACTTTTGTGCGTAGAGCCTTTGGAAGAAGTCGAAGCTAAGGAAACTCACCAGCTCCTTTAGAGACAAAAACTCACAAGGCACACACCTCACAGTCCAATCTTTATGGCTGTGTGGGAGACCCACAGTGCAATTTCAGACTTTTTCTTGGCATGTGGAATCTGTTATTCCTGAAACTTCAAAATGTACATATTTCCCCCAAATGAGATGTAAGTCTGTTGAGTTAATTATCATACAATTATAGCAATGGAAAAGAAAACCCTAATCAAACGTGAACAGCTTGTCTAACTATTAACCAGACCGTGGTGAACCATTACTTAACTCTGACTTGTGTGATCCATCATAGACTTTTGGCCTTCTGTGAACAAATGCTTAAATGAGTCCACAGTCATTTAAAACTGAGAGGCTCAGCCTCCTGGGTCCTTGTGATTGTCTTTAAATTGTTTAGTCATTATATTTTACTGGCATGAAGTCATTGCGACCTTCCTCCTTCCTCCCATCTTCTCCACGTGATGGGAAACAGTGCTCAGATCACGACACCAAAGGTGCAGCTTCCCGGGACTCTGACCTACTAAAGTAGTGATTTGTTTTAAAACATTTCTACTTATATTCCCTTAAGCTACTAAAAAGTGTTAGAAGTCAAACGCCTCTGGATAAGTGTTCTTTCTATGAATATCCAGAGTCTAAAGCATCAAATTCAGGGTATCTTTAATGTTAGTCCAATTTGAGCTATCTTCAGGCTAATTCAGCTGTTGCCAATATCCCAGCAGCAAAGTACAGAAAGATTCAGGTGTGGCATAGAGAACTTTAGATTTATAGTCTCAAATACAAGGGGTCAGTTCCTATTGATACAGGAGTATGAAAATAAGGTTTGCTCTGGTTGAATAGGACTAGGTGGTTAACTAGGTTGCGGTTCAGGACTAGAAAGGAAAAGCAGGAAAAACAAAGCCAGTCAGATGGTATGTCACTGCCTTCAAGGTTAGGTAGTGAGATGGTGGGCTCATTTTATCCCCAGGCACACTAGAAAGTAGGCACTGTACCCAGTGACAGCTGACTATTTGTTCATTATAACCCCCATCACACTGAACTTGCCTTGGTATCAGCCTCAGGGGTATCCAAGCCATCAGCTGATCAGGAAAGGCAGGAACTGGCATGTTCTATGAGACAGCATGGTGTCAAGCACACAGTCAACATGAAGACTGATGGAATGTGGAGCAGATTCATCTATCATGGGCTTGGCAGAGCTAGGTATTTAGAAATGGAGGCAAGTGGCTGACTTTAATTCTGCAAACACAGGCTTAACTCCTGCAAATGAGCTTTTCTATTGACAAAGAGGTCTACATAACATTTTGGTTTTCTGTTGTTACCTGGTAACTAGGGTCTGGGCAAAGAGACAAGGAAAAGGAGGTATGAGAAAAAGACAGCGGGGAGGTGAATCCCTGCTCATGGTGGTGTGGAAGCTGCCGCAGCAGCCACCAATAGTAACTGCCTTGAGGGCCTTATTTGTAAACAAACAGGCTGTTCCCTTGAAAATATCAGTCTCATAAGACCAATATCAGCAAGCATACCGTGTCTTCCTTTTCTCCACTCCAATCTTCTGCTGACATGAAAAGAAAGACAAACATCTCGGGAATAAGAACCCAGTTAGGGTGAATATTATAGGATGGTTTGAATGTCAAGACTTGTTACCTTGGTTCCTGTAAGAGTTTTGAAAAACTGAAATTTGCTTTAGGAAAGCTCCCAAATAGAGGTTTGCATGGAGAGAAGATGCCAATAAGAATGAAGCTTATGAAAAAAGGGCCCAGGCCAAAACCGGGAAGAAGGGAGGCTAAGAGGGTACAGAATAGGAAGCATATTAACAGCTTGTGGAGGCTTGTGATGCCTGCAACAAAGAAGAGGGGGGTGGAGGAAAAAGAAGGAGAAGATAAACAAAGAACCCCAGAAGAGGGTGAGAAATTACTAGCTGGAAGGAGCAGTCTCAGGCTGGGGAGGAGTAAAAGTGCTGAAGCTTCCAGGGATGGGTGTCAAGGGCATCTCTAGAGAAGCTCCTGGACAGTAGAGTGCAGGCTGGTCTCACTTGTCCTTGTCTTAGGTGAAATCTATCAAAGGTGATTGGTCTTTTTCCTGCATGCACCTCAAGAAAGCATGTCCCCAAGGGAGATAAGAGTGACTTCTTTGAGAAATAGATTGGCTTGGCAGAAGTCCACATAGATACCTTTTGCTTAGAAAATGAAATGACAGGACTGAATGGGGAGTTAGTGGCCAAAAAGGTCATGTGAATGCTTCATCTTTAACAGGTGACAGGGCTGGATGGGGGTAAGATTGTCAGGGTCTACCTTTCAGTGTTCTGGGAGCTCATCACTGCCTTGTGTCCACTGCTGTGACCCTGAGCATTCTTGCATCTGAATAAAATAGGGCCAAGCTCAGCTCATTTGGATTATATGCCCAGAAGATGTGGACAATGTGGATTACAGGTGTTTCCAGTGACTTCTATGCATTTTGTGGCTATTACAGGCAAGTAATTTTCCTCCAACAAAACCATTAGTCAGAATTGAGAAAACTATCTTTGATGAACTACTTTTTTTTAAAGGGTGCAATGCCCCTAATCTAGCAGCTCAGCAGGGGTTTTGAAGAATAGGAGAATCAGATTCTGGAAGAGAACAATAACATTTTTGGGATGATGTACATCTCCAAAGTAGTTTTGGATGTCTGCGGTCCATTAGATTTCCCCAGCCAATGTTAATTGTCCCAAACTCTAGCAAAAGTGTTGCCCTGTGATATTTTGAATAAATAATAACAGAAAAATGTGTTTAGCACAGGCAAGAAACAGCCCTTCTCCTGAGCATCTGTGTGCTGCCTGGCTCCCCGCAGTGCCATGGGGCTAGACCACGTAATAGCTCTGTTCCCTGCAATGTGCCTCATAACTCTAGATGAAGTATGATGATTGAGTTCAACATTTCCCTTTTCCTGAATAAGTAGTGTTACTTCCACTCTCACTCTGTTTTCCTCTAATAAATAATATTGCCACTGAATATTTCAATTGCTTTATTTAGATTCTGTTAACTTATAAGGTAGCTTTGTAATAAAAGAGTAAGGGCAATAGCTGCCATGTATTGAGTACACATTGTGCCAGGTGATATACTTTGCTTTTATATGCCATCTTGTTTTGTCTTCATGGAAACTATGCACAGTAATTGTTTTTATATCCATTTTATAGATCAGGAAATCTGGGCTTAGAGGAGGAGTTAAGTACATTTTCCAGAGTTTACGTAACTAGGAGGTAGCAAAGTAGAAATTTCAAAACAAAGAGAATCTGACTCTAGAATCTACAGGTATAACCATTAGTGTATATAACCTTCCTTTGGGAAGCTGATAGAAGTCTGTGCTAGAAATCATTAAATAAATATAGAATTGAATTGAATTCAAAATCCAGTTGAAAACCATCCCTCTCTAGACCTTGTCTTCAAGGTAATATGCTTCTGGCAATTTACCTATCCACCCGAAAGTCTAGGAGCCAACCTGAGGTGTGGATTCTAAAGCTGGACAGATCTGTGTTCCTGTCCAGATTCCTCCACCTTTGTGGAGTAGCTATGTGCTCTTAGACAGGTTATTCAACCCCTATAAATCTCAACTCACTCATTCTTAAAATCGAGATAATATTTTCTTTATACTGTAGAGTTGTAGAAGGAATTACATGATATAAACAATAAATGCTCAGCAGCTTGGCATAGAGTAGACGTATGAAATGCTCCCCACCCCCAATTTTTTTTTTTTTTTTTTTTTTTTTAAGAGACAAGATCTCACTCTGTTACTGAGGCTGGACTGCAGTGGCTTGATCATAGCTCAATGTAACCTTGAACTCCTGGGCTCAAGCAATCCTCCTGTCTCAGCCTTCCAGGTAGCTAGAACTACAGGTGGGTGCCACCCTCCCTTGCTAACTTTTTTTTTAAAAAAAACTATTTGTAGAGACAGGTCTTTCTATGTTTCCCAGTCTGGCTTGAACTTTTGGCCTGAAGCAATCCTCCTGCCTCAGCCTCCCAGAGTGCTGGGATTATGGGCATGAACCACTGTGCCAGGCCTTTCCCTAACACCAACAGAGCACTAGCCACTTCTTTAACCAGTCAGAAAGCCTTTCCTGGAGAAATACACTAAATGCTTCACTGACTGACCCATAAATCCAATTATTTCTTTTTAAGAACATGGAATTTCATAGTACTTATAGAATACTTCTACCTTCTCATGGGACATCTCATAAATGGCGATACTGTCCTCTAATGTTCTCTTTTTTACATCTTGATTCATGACTAGGAACTGTCAACATCCCAATAAGTAACTACTCCCATCTGCAAGTGACAGAAGCATTTTTAAAAGTTAACACTGTCTATTGATTGTTAACGTCTCCTTTCCATCAAATAGTTTCTTGGTACTGATTAAGGGCAGTGGTGCCAATTGCAGGGCCATTACAGATGAGCCTGGATTTCATTGAAATCTGTAGAGCAGAGCTAATGGGATATATTGTCATCCTGTAGATCGTGCAAGAGCTGCTGTGGTTTACTTAATTTGAAGGGACATTTCATAATTCTGGCTAAATTGGAATCACAAGTCAGATGAAATTTAGGAGCAAATTATAGCCATCTTGCCCTCTAGAGGCTTTGAAAGAATAAGTTTTGCCAAAGTTGGTAATAGCTGTTGATGACGTTTTTTTAGCTCAAGAAGGAAACCTCAAACAATGAGTGCGATGCACACCTCTGAGGGAATGGACACACTTGAAGCTCGGACTTGGGGGGCAGGGAGGGTAAGGGCACCATACGTAACCTAATCATCTGTACCCCCATAACATGCTGAAATAAAAAAAAAAAAGAAGGAAACCTACTATTCAGGTGTTCAGAGTTTGTGGGATCCAATGACAAAAATGACCAATTGTTCACAAACTAAAAAGGCTTATGATTAAAGAGGGTGAGAAATATTAGTGTTCAACAAAGCAGTGTGAAATTAAAGTACTTTTAGAAATATTTTAGAACAGCATAATGACTGTGCAGGAAGGTGGCTTTGCCCAGTGGTAGGGCTCTAATATCTGGTTTAGAGGAGAAAGAAATATTAAATGTGCTATTGGGTAATTAGTCTGTGTCAGGAACTGTGTCAGGAACGCATCAAACATTATGTCATGTAATTCTTACAACAACCTTGTAGATAACATCCAAATTTCAAATCTGTTGATCTGAAAGATTAAATAATTTGCCCTAGGACAGACATATAGCTTAGTATATTTCACAACTTGGATTTGAGCTTGGTATTTGTCAGAAAAGTGTCAAAAGTGTGTCTTTTTTATAGATCTTGTTTTCTGCTTCATGGCTTTTAACCCTCTGGTGTCACCTGACTGCCTACTAACCCCATTCTGGTGGGGCTGGTCCTTCTGTTCACCTGTCTAGGATATAAATTAGGCTACCTTTGTATAATACCAGGGATCAGTATTATCCCCCAGAAATAGCTAAGAGTAGAGATTAAGATCAGTAGAATGTGAGTGGGGGAGAAATTTGAGGAGCAGGTTTGAATTGGGGACATCCCACAGACTGCTGCTGGCTAGATGTGAGGACTGTGCTCTGCTTTGTGCTTTGTCCAGGGATCTCATACGGGAGACATCTATGCTGAGTATGAGCTAAGGTGTGATCTCAACAGCAATCATAAGGCAATAACCATTTCTTGAGCAGCTACTTTTTGTCAGTCTCTGTCCTAGATATTTTAGCTCTGATCCACTTAATCTTTACAGTTTTTATTTTTGAGATAAGATGAGGAAAGTTATAAAAGCCACCGCTTAGAGAGATCAAGCAAGTTGTGCGGAATCACACATCTAGGAAATGAGAGACCTGAGATCTGGGTCTGCCTGACTCCAAGAGTTAAACTCGTTCTACTTTAACCTACTCACTGGTTAATTACCAACACTCACCTACTGTGTGCTAGGCATAGGGAGTCAAAGAGCAGTAAGGAGCAAGTTTTATTCTCAAGGTTTTATACCTTTCATGTTTTAGTCAATTCTTTCTTATTAGAAACAAAGATTGAAACGTCCTTGAACAGAACAGAGTCTTCACTTTCTCCTTCTCTGTTTTGCCCTGCACAATACTAGGTAAGCAATAGGTATTCAACGATGCTACACAATTGGTTTATCCATCTTGGGACTTGCTCTTTCTACCATCTCCCCCTTGGAGAGGTGAATCAGGACCATTCTACTTCAAATCACTATCCCTCCATGCTCTGGAGAATTCCCACTTCGTAATTCCCATGTGCTTCTATTAACAGAAGTGGTTAAAGGTATAATGACAATGGGGCATGAAGAGAAGCTGGAAAGATCAAGAGGAAACAAAGTGTCATAATCTCACAGGTCTTTTCCCTCTTGGATTTCAGTGCTTTTCTCCCACTGCCAGTTTCCTCTGTGCTGCTGCCTAGAGCAACAAAGGTGAAAACAAAACACGACAGAACAAAACCAAAAAACCATATGAATAGAAGATTTCGGTGATATCATCTCATTCACCTTCTCTCCCTTCTCTGGGTGAGGGGATGAAATGGGAATTCACTGGCTTGCAGCTTCTTAGCCTAGGGAGCTGGAGTGCTCAGCCTCCCCTTGTGGCCCTCCATCACGTGAGCATGCAGAGTTCTTGAGAGGGACCACATGCCTGGAATGAAGTGCTTCACAGAGAACGGTGAAATTTCTTCAAATCTGGCTTTTCTTTTAGGGCTTGGGAAAGCACACAGTAAGTACTCAATAAATGTATATTGTGTGGATAAGAACATGACTTTACAAAGTGAATAGAGGTCAGGATGGAGGGCTCTGTTCACTTCACTGACGACCAATGGAAGATTGTATTTTTTACTAAATTGAACAATTACTTTGACATATGGGGACAAATGAATTAGTAATGCTGGCCCATTGATGTGCTTATCCATTCAGTAAGTAATTCAGTAAGTATTAATTCAAGTGACTTCTTTGTAAAAGACATGGCAAGAAAATATAGTGCTGGATTAATAGGCATGGTCTCAGCCCTAAAAGAGTTTACAGTTTAGGAGAAATAGTTTGATATAAGATAAGAGACTAATACATAGACCATATTTTTAAATTAAATTTAAAGGGCAATGGCTCAGGTTCTGATCTCAATGTAAGACATATTTCTACCTCCATGAAGTCTTCATGTTGTTTGATCTCCAGTTTCTTTTCTTCATCTATTTAATATTCTCCAATTTCTTTTGTTTCAGCTCTCATAACTCCTATCCCATTGTCCTACATTTAGGAGGCATAATAAGTGCATACTATTACAAATAGCAAACATTTTGTAGTGCTTTTATATGTCAATCATTGCAAAAGTGCTTTATCTACGTATCTATGTGTCACTTTGTGCTGAGGTCCTAACAGAATAAGAGCTAACATTTATTGGGTACGTTTTATGCCAGTGATTTTTATGTCATACTTATTCATGTAATCTTCATAATATCCCTATGAGGTATTACTGCTATTAATAGGTTAAGTAGCTTTTCCAAGTTCACACCACTGGCAAGTATCTGTGCTTAGATATGATCTCAGCTGGTTTGGTGCCATGGTGAGCACTCATGACCACTGTGCCAGTGGGTTCATGCCAACACAGTCTCAAAATACATCAGAACATATCAGTATGCATTGCACATATAAAAGAAAGTATTGTTTTGTGAAGTTTTTCACCTATAAATATATTTTCATAGATACATACTAGGTGTGTGTGTGTAGGGTCACAGTATAAGATTTATTTCCTATTTGCACCATGATCAAAAATGCTTAAAAAGCACTGCTGCTAACCCATAGAAACCCCTAACACATTAACTTATAGGAATCCACACTTCATCCCAGAAATGTTTGCTGTTTAAAATGGGCTTTTGAGTGATGGAAATACAACTTTAGAAGTCAATGCATTTTCTGTGGTTCATGAGCTTTTGGAGTCAAAGATAACTGAGGTCACCACTCAAGCCTGTAGACAAGGAAGTTGGAGATTCTTGACAAGTCTTATGCTTCCTCAGTAAAATGGGAATAATCAGGTTTTCTTTGCAGGGTTATCATGAAAATATATTGAATTCAAATTGCTCGACAGACTACTGATGCTTAACAGATATTCTCCTGAGAGACTTCTTTCTCTGACACCCCCCGCCCCCCGCAATTCACACTAATAGAAATTCCTAAAAACTCCACAAACCCTCTCTGTGACCCCAAGGTATTTGGCAGTTTTCATTTCAAACCATTTTCTTGGGCTATGATGACTGGGAAGAAGTAGGTCTTCTATTCCTTCTATTTCCTATTCCTTTAGGAAACAAGTAATGCAGCAACTGCTCAAGGTAGCCCAGGATGCAGGATCTGCAAATATACCCACCCAGGTCTTAATGAAAGAATAAGGCAATGGATAGGAAATATCTTGGGTAAAAGTGGTGCTATGCTTCTCCAGGTCTCTCCATAACAACGATATTCTGGAAGGTGAAACTGCTATGACAACTCACGCGTCGGAAGAATTCATGGGGATTCATTGAGCTTAAGGCCCTTTAAAGCTTGAAAGTTATAGAAACTCCCTCATAGGATACACCTCCCTAAGAACTCTGGGACCTGTATTTTGCTAGTTCTGTAAGGACTCTTGCTCTGAAATGAAAAAACAGATGCTCCTTGCATCTGGTCTCACCTATTAGCTCTTTAATCTATCCTAGAAGAGAGCTCTGCTTCCGTAATAGCAATGTGTTCAATCTGGGTAGATGTGCAAGATGCCGGCCTGACAGCCTTAAATTGCAGAGGAAATTCCAGATACCAATTCTCTTGCTTTACTTGGATGAATTTTCTCTCCTCCTGGCCCAGGCTCCAAGTTTCTACCACTCTTGCCCTCATCCCCACCCTCTACCACCATCACCTTTGTAGTTGACGGCTTGGATGGAGATGTGTTTCCAACTACTTAGTTTCAATCAATCTCCAGCTTTCTTTAGATATTGAAAGACTCTTTTCATGTTGTTTTCTTTAGCAACATTTGCTTTTATTTGACTCACTCTTCCAATAATTGGGAAATGGAATCTTTGCTGAGAAAGTGTAAGCGAATAGGACCTAATAGCTGCAATTCAGCTAGAGCTATAGGAAACGCCTGGGGGTTACAACCCTTGTCAGAGTGAGACACTTGTGTTTATGAACAACTATATTTGAACAGTTGCAACTAAATACAGTTGCTCTAACCCCTGCACCCATAAACAATGATTGTAAATGATGACCTTTAAAAGAAAAAATGAAAGATTCTTAGATACTGAGTAGTTGACTAGATTGGGATTGCATTTTGCACCCATCTTTCAGACACATGCCTGTGTATGTTTGTGTGTGTATACTTTTTCTTTCTAATTTACTCCTAAAGCTTACCGAGATTAACATTCAGTCTTAACTCATTTGTTTTACTTCATCTCTGCTTCTCGATGCCCAGGTTAAGAAAACAAACATTCACCTTCAGCCACAGCAATCCACAGAGGCAAATGCCAACAAAATCAGGACCAAAAGTCAATTGAAGGAGAAACAGAACAGATTGGAATTCCTTGTGGGTCCCTTCCTAGTTTCTTTCGGGGCCCCAGGCAAGTGAGCATGTGCTAATTTGCATGGTTGACTAAATGGCATGTGTAGACCCGAAATTTGCATCTCTGCTTGGGTTCAAAAGTGAGTCTCTGAGCCAGTTTCCTTTAGCTTCTCTGTTATTTCCCACTCATAAGTTAAACCCCTTTGGGAGTGCTGCTCGCCAGGGTACATCTTAGTGCAGAGAAGCAGTAATTGGCTGGGCCCCATCTTCCTCTGCTATGGGGTACAGCCAGCTGGTGCTGATGTGATAGGTTAAGTTAGGAGAGAGGGAGGGGATGGGGAAGAGAAGGGGATAATTTCCAATGCAACAGTACAGAAGGCTTCGAGTGGAGTATCTTGCCCCACTCTGCTCCCTTTCCAAGTAAAGAAATTCACTATACCTAAGGACAGCCACAGTTTTTGTCCTCCTTCCACCTTCCCAGACCTGAAAGGGGAGGGGGGAAGGGAGTTAATAGCAAGGTGAATAGGCTTATGTACACCATAAATTTCTCTGTGCCTCAATTTTCTCACCTATGAAATGGGAATCAGATACTTGCCTGGTGTCATTCATTAGATTTTTAGGAAGATTATACTGGTATTTTGAGATCATTTAAGTTCTGGGAGTGAAAAGTAAATTTTTTCCTGCATACTGTGCTGAGAAAGCTTCTGAAGCAGAACTTAGAGTCCCTTTGAAAGAATGGCAAGATCAGCGCACACTCACTGCGGTGAGGCCGAATGGCACACGTGCCTCCTCTTAGTCCCTCTGATCTAGTTCACTCCTACCATTTCATTGATGAGGAAACATTAAGTCTGTTGGACTGTCAAAGTGAAGTGTTTTGTGAAAGTAAGGCTGCTATACATTTACACCAGTAATAAGGATTTTATCAAGTCGCTGCTTCCATATTTTCTTAAGAGAACATTGTGTTGAGTCAATAATACTTTGATGACTGTATTAGTTTGGTCGCAAGTGTCAAAAACCTAACCATGGCAAGCTATTGGCTAGAGTGGTCATTTACCAACTTACGCAATCATGGTAGAGTTGAACAACCAAAGCAGGGGAGGAGGGGGGCATCCAGCTGAGCCTCAGGGACAACTGGAATCAGGGGCTTGAATGCTATAGACTTTCTCTCCGCTTATCATGGCTGTATCTGTCTGCATTCCAACTATTTACTATCATTATTTTTCTCACTGCCTGTTCTCTTTCTGGGGAGGCACATGGAAAACAAGATTTGCATTTTTTGGCTTTGGCCACAAGAGGGAGACTGTATCACCCTCTCTGTGTTCTGCAATTTAAAATATCTCAGGAAAGTGCAGGGATTGGTCCAGAATGGGGGAGGAGGTGAGGCTATATAAAAACATGGTGACCAGTGCATGGATGTAGGAGAGAAGGAGCTAGTCCCAGTAAAAGAGTTTTCCTGTGCAGAAAACTAATGTGATGAAGTCACTTGAAATATACATTTAATGACATAAATACAGCTGCAGGTCCACTTGGTGCCACAAAGTTATCGCTCGTGTAATGAACGAAGAGAGATGAATCTGATGTTGCTACCATTGATCTCAGCTTCCACACTGTGTTGAGCTATGTATTTTTTATATGATAAGTCTTGTCAATCCAAGCAAACTACTTCCTCTCAACTGAAGAATAGAGGAAGTGCTGGAGCATACTCTAACGAAGATATTGTGTGGTTCTTACATATGGTGCCTTCCTATTTCTTTCGAGAGTCATTTGACTTGACATGACCATCACCTGTAGCTCTGACCTGAATCCCCAGGTAAGAGGAGACTCCTCTGACCATGCCCCACTACAGCAGCCTTCATAAAGCTGGGCAGCAAGTTCCAGGGGAGACATATTCATCTTCTGTTTTATCCCTGGGGCATCACATGTAGCATTGTAGTTTCTCCTGGGCTTGATGGGCAAATGGCAATTGTAGCCTTCAGTACTCCTAGTAATTAAACAAACCAACTAACCAAATGCTAAATGGAAAGATTAAAACCCACTCAAGGCTCCTGTGTGGATACAGGGGCAATTGAGGTGACACAAATAAAAAAGGCCCAAAGCTTCTCTAAAGACAGTTTTTATGTTCTAGCTAGGTATTACCGACATTAGAAATTCAAGATATCATAATTGTTAGAAAAGTATTTTGACTGCCTCTAAAGTATAGCACTTTATAAATCAGTAAGTCATTGTTATGTTCCTGGAGAAAGGAGGCTTTCCGAACAAAATAAAACATCTCGGAAATTAATTGTATTTTTCTTCTAGTAAATAACCTTTTTTTGCCTACAGATATGGCTGAATGCAAATGAAGGTGGTGTTTTCATATTCATAATGGATTTTAAGTCTACCTGTAACATAGATTTAACTAGGCCAAGGACTATTAAAAAGGGTATAATATTTGTTACCTCTTTTTGCCAGAGATCTTGTTTTATTCTCTATCCAAAGTGAAATGATGCACCCATAACATTAAAAGAAAACAAAATATTCCCATTGTGTAAAGCTAGAAGCTCTTTTCTATAAAGAGAGATAAAAAAGTCAAATACTTTGTACAAATATTGCTCATTGAGAAGTGAACATTTAGATGGCAACTTGCGCATACCAGACAGGATCTTTTGAGAATTCTCATAGCAATGCCGCGTGGTTGATTTTATCCACAACTTATAGATCTGAAAACTGCAAATTTGCAACATCATTTGGCACATTCAAGGTCACCCACGCAATAATTGGCGCACCCCACCGCACCACACTGCCTCTGCTTTGTTTTGGCAACGCTGATTCAGGAATAAATGAGACATGCTCAGCCCTACTAGACGCTGTAGGCCATTCGCATCGTGTCTTCAAATTTCCAAGAGAGATTTTTGCAGTTGGGGTTAAAAAAGAAAATCCCCTTTCAACTTCACATAGTTATGAATGTGCCAATGAACACTTTAAGAATGTATCTATCAATATCAAATGTGGTTTTTAACAGAAACCTTGAAAAAAATTGCAGAATTATCCCCTGAAATATTGCTGCTATTATTTTTTAAAATTGCAAGAAAATGTTCTGCCATTTCAGACCATTTATCTCTGTTAACAAGACACCTTTTTAGTTGGATAGATAATATACACCCATCTGGTGTGCAGTTTCTTCATTTACTCTGGTAATAATAACTAAAGGCATTTCTCCGTTGCTTTGGCATTGTCCAGACCAGCCTTTTGCCTTTCTGCTGTTGATGTGAGATGCAAAAAGCGGGAAGAAATTGGGACCTGGTTATAATACACAGACATGCTATTTAGAATGTCATTTCAGTGTTGAGGAAGGGAACAGTGCCCAAGCGTTAATGAAAGCAGAACCTTATTTAAAATATCTATGGACATTTAGGCAAGATTTCAGATAATACCACAAAGCATTTTTATGTTACCTGCTTTTCCGGGACACCACCCTGTGAACATCTCCAATACAAGGGTCATGCATTTGCAAAGATGTGTATAATTCAGATTTTTTTTCCCCTGAATTGTGTAGAGAGGTAAAAGATTCAGAAAGAACTGGACCAACTTTTCATTTGGCTTAAGCTCTGTTTACAACACAATGAAAATAAAGCATTAAAATAATTTTCTGGATAATTCAGAGTAAAGGAAAATAATTTGCTTCAATCTCTTTGATGTTCAGTAAAGACTGTTCTTCAGTATCTGCATAGCTGCTTCACTCCTCCCTTTCTTTTCTGTCTTTACAGAGCTGGCATGTTGGTATAGATTGTGCCTGGGAATTCTAGAAAGGATTTGTTTTAAATAAAGTATAAGAAAGCATGAATTTTGACCCTGAAACTGCAAATTACAATTCCCCCCTTTCTTTTTTGTTTTCATTTCTTCTCCTGTGTGTTTTCTCTCCATCCTATATTTTTCCTTTCTCCTCATTATTACTAAAGCTGCCTGACCCTGTGTTAATTGGTTTCATTGAATTCAGTCTATCAAAATACAGTAGAATTCAGAGAAATTTATTTTTTTGTTTCAGTTTGACTGATTTTTTTTTCTTTTAGCATGTTGTTTTCGCTTTGAGGCAATACAGCTAAGTACCATGCTTATTCCAGGCCTTTCTTGGCAGGTAAACAAATCTGCCTTCTTCTACTCACCAGCTGGCAGAGAGTCTCTGTGCCCCAGCTTCTACCCAGCCTGGAGAGAGGAGGGAGGATGATGGGGAGGTGGAGATCAAACAACTGGCTATTTTGAAAATGATGAATAACTATGTACCACCTGAATTCAAGGGGTTGTTAAAAAATAGTAATAGTACCGGTAAACAAAATTCAGCCAGCAGGGACTTTGTCTCAAAGCCATTTATTTGTGTAGACAAGGCTACTTAGTGCTGTGCAATAAGAGTGGTTGTTAAAAGGCTCATTTTGTTTTGTATTTGTCCAAGCAGCAGTTAAAAAACAAAACAAAACCAAAACCTCATATTAAAATATATATCATTCTTATTTTTCGTTCCAAATGTTGTCAATTTAATTCTTCTTAGATAGCAACCTAAAGTGTCATTCTTTTTTGTTTTCTTTTTTACCCCAGAGCTTTCTTAAGGTATAGTTGACATACAATAAACAGCACATATTTATAGTTTCCATTTTTGTATGTTTTGACATGTGTTTACAGCTTCAATCTTGATATTCCAAAAAAAAAAAAATTCTGGTTCATTCTAAATTCTATTGCTTAAAATTGACTATGCTTATTTTAATAAGACAAGGCACTCTGTTTTTTATATATATAAAAACTAAATTTTATAGTACAACCTAGAATCAGAAGTAAGCAGATTAGAAATGATGTAAGATGCCTTTATTTGCAGATGAACAAACTGATGGTCAAGGAAGTGATGCCACTTATTCAAGGTAAAAGATTTTTAGTGATATAGCCCTGGAAGGTCTCCTGATTTTTAGTTCTGTGACAGTTATATATTCCCAGTTGTCAATTTCAGTCTTGATGATAGAAAAAAAAATTCTCAACATCATGTTAAGGCTCAGTTTAAATGCAAATTTTCTAACTAAATTTACTAGGAAGTAAATAAGAGAGAAGCTCTCAAATTCCCCTTTGTGTGTGTGTGTGTGTGTGTGTGTGTGTGTGTGTGTGTGTTTAGAAGGATAGAGTCCAAGAAACAAGGTCATGGTACACCCATACAGGTATTGGTAGGAACATAAAGAAAGATTTATCAGATAAGACTTGATTTCTTTTTTTTTTATTTAATAAACTTGGGCTTGCTGAGTTAAAAATACAAAATTCTCCATGAAGAAAGCTAACACATAAACCACACCATGCAGATCCAGTGTCCTTAATCTCATTCTTATTCTTTTTTTGAGATGTTATTAGATTCTCTGCTAAGTTTTGCTGTTGATCCTTCTTCTCAAGATAGAGACCCTGGGTTTTGGAGGTCACCCGACATTTTTAAAATCAAATGTGAGGTCAGGTCATGTTTAAACTATAAAGTAAGCTCTTATAAAGAAGCATAAAAAAGAGGAAGTAAAGGTAGGCTTGTTAAATACCCCCTTTCTGATTAAAAATAAGTTGAAATGTCTGAATGTCATAAATTGAAACAACTGAAAAAGCATCATGTACATCTTTAGAAATTTTTCATCTCTGACATCAAACCAGTAGGCACAAAGTCAGACAATCAATGTTTTTGAATGTTGTAAGTTAACTCATTTCTATACTGTGTTTTGTAGCACACAAGATAAATCTTTTTGTCTTTCCTTTAATTTTTAGCTTAAATCTTTATAATTCCTCATTGGTAACTTTGATGTGGTGTCAAAGCCCTACCTATTCAAAGAACCACATGTGAATGCTCAGATACATCAAAGCTAGAAAATACTGATTTAAATCAGTTTGAAATGCATTTCAGGTAAGAAAAAACACACTCAATGACATACAAAACGTATTTCATAATACCACAGGAGTACGGCATTATCCCCGAATTCTTCTGTTCCTAATGTATTACTTTGTGAGATCCCTGAATGCAGGGACCTAATTTTTCTTCTTAACTTTTGTATCCACAGCACCTAGTACTTTGCTTGGGACTTAGTTGGGTGCTCAATGCACTTTAGTTAAATGAATGAAGAGTCAGATTAAATACTTTCCAGGTCACTCTTATCCCAATGGTGACCTAATTGGAAGAGTGATCATTAGGAAGAATGACGCATTGACACAGTCTGGCCAGTGTTCTGTCTCTCCAATTGCTAACTCCACGATTATTGAAGGAACATCTTCTATGGGCCCTGGAATGTTCTAAATACTGGTTTACAACCATGAGCAAGACAGACAAGATCCCTACTCTCTAGGATCTGCCATCCTACTGGTGAAAGGTAAGCAAATCTATAACTAATCCAGATAGCGCTATATAAAAATTAAAGAGTAGTCAGTTAGAGAGAAGAATGGAAAGTGTGGGTTAGGAGTGTGGTCAGGGACAGCTCGTCTCCATGGGTCACATTTGAGTTGACATCTGCATCATAGGAAGAAGCCAGGCATGGGAAGCTCTCTGGGGACTGTGCTCCAGGCAGAGGGAACAAGTACAAAGGTTTGAGGTAGGAACAAGGGGGACGTATTCGAGGAACAAGTGGAGGTCAGGGAGGCTGGAGCGGACTGAGGAAGGGGACAGGCCCAGGAGGTGAAGTGGGAGAATGAATGGCAAAGGGCCAGGTCACGACGGGCCTTGGGAGTCTGCTGCCTCGTTGATTTTGTTAGGTTTAAATGTGGTTTCTTTCACTAAACACCAACTCATATATTTGCTTTTAAAGTTTACTTAAAGATAACAGTTTTATTTTTTTTAAAAAAAGAAACCTTATTTTTAATTCTTCTTGAGGAATTATGATATTAAGAAAGGAATTGGAAGAATTTGTTACAATAGTCCTCCATATAGCTAGGTGGGGTGCTCAGGACTTCCCTCAAAGAGAAAATATTTGGATTATAATAAGGGTTGGCAGGGTGGGCACGGTAGCTCACGCCTGCAATCTTAGCACTCTGGGAGGCTGAGGCGGGAGGATCGCTTGAGGTCAGGAGTTCCAGACTAGCCTGAGCAAGAGTGAGACCCCATTTCTACAAAAAATAGAAAAATTAGCCAGGTGTGGTGGTATGCACCTGTGGTCCCAGCTACTTGGGAGTCTGAGGCAGGAGGATTGCTTGAGTCCAGGAGTTTGAGATTACAGTGAGCTCTAATGATGCCACTGCATTCTAGTCTGGGCATTACAGGGTGAAACTCTGCCTCAAAAAACAAAACAAAAAAATGTGTCAATGTGGTTAGGTTGTGGTGCCCAGTTGTGTAGTCAAACACTCATCTGAATGTTTCTGTGAAGGTATTTCGCAGATGTGATTAACATCTATAGTTGACTTCAAGAGGGAACAGCAGTACTGTGAGTGGGTCTCATCCTATCAGATGATGTCCATAAGAGAGAAAACAAGTTTCCTAGAGATAGAGAATTCTGTTTCATGGTGGTAACAGAAAACCTTACCTGAGTTTCCAGCCTGCCTGGCTACCCTACAGATTTCAGACCCGCCAGCCCACACAATCATGAGTAAGCCAACTCCTAAACAATAAATCCTACATAGATATGTATATATCCTTTTTTTCTGTTTCTCTGGAGAACCCTGGTGGATACAATGTCCTTACTGTTTCTGCAAAACTGAGAAGATGAAAAATTGCTGCAATTTTTTGGAATGAGACCCGGCTGTTTAGTTTTTAGTTTCCTATCTCCAAGCTTCATCATCAAAGACAACATAGACTTGCTCTCTCTGTTGCAAGAGTCTCTGGTACTGAATTTAGAGAGCTACCAAGAATTTGGGGACTCTCAACCCTCACATTTTTTTCAAATCTTACATATCAATTGTCTCCGAAAAAGCCCTCTAAGTCCATAAATAGAATTTACAATTGCTCAGCAATCGGATTCATTCTATATGCAAGTCTTTCTATTTGCATGTTCCCTCCCTTGGCTTTGTAAATAACCCAAATAAATCCTCCATGTATAGTTTATGGGAGTTCCTACTCTCAATTAGTAATAGAATGCCATAAAGTGGGTGTATCAGTTACAGAAAGAACTCTTTTCTCCTCATTAACTCATCGCTTCAGAGAACTCAGTGCCTGGGGGAACCCTCAGCTTGTATCAGGGTTTCAGGCTGTGTGATTTTTTTTCCCCAAGAATTGAATGATTGTGCTGTTGGGGAAATAGCATCATCTGTGACAGATAACTTCTTTATTGGGGAAGATGAGTAACAGTGACTGCAGCACTGATATCATACTTAAAACCTAAAGGGGAAGAAAGGTGATAGCGGGTATCGCCCAACACCTGTCCATAAAGCTGATGATTCGTCACACCCAGATAATTCTGCAGGAATAATACATTCATTGTGTCATGGCCATCGAATCTTCCCAAGTTTAATAGCTGCTGCAGACCCATGGTGCAGTAGAAGCCTCTGAATTAAGATGATTCGGTAGGTTCCAATTCATCCTAAATAAGTGGCTGTCTAGATAAATGAAGTTCATCAAATTGCGATGAATACCATATAACAACCTTGCTGGGATTGCATGCCCCTGGGACACGGACCGTGTCTAACTATGTGCTAGGCAGCAACTCCTGTGCTAGGGTTTTGCAGTCTGTGTTAAATAATAACAATATGATACTCTGTTTGCCACGAGTCATTTTATTTTTTATCATCAAAGTTAGTGCTTTAACTACATCAATTAAGTCATTTAAATTTGACTGGTTAATGAAATGCCTTTATGGAATGCCGCCTTGGAATTATTTTTTAAAAGTATCATGAAAACAATCCCCCCCCAAAATCAGTATTAATTATGTCTCATTCAATTTATTTTTTAAAAAAGAGACAACTCAGTTTCAGGTTTTATTTTAACTAACGATCTCAACTGATGAGGTTTCCTCAGCCTTGCACAGTTCTCTTTGCCTAGTTACTTTCTTCTCCAGCACACTTCTGACAATGTGGTGACAGAAGCCGAATTGTTGGAAAGTGACCTGGGTGCTTGCTCTGGGATGCTTAGACAAAGAGAAAGTGGAGCCAGCTCCTCCTTCCCCAGCGTTTTCCCCAGTGGGAGGGACTGAACCCAAGTCCATCCGGCTTTCCAAGGCCCAGGGCCTCCTCCCCTCCAGCAGGGAAACTGCAATCTCATGGTGCTAGAGACTCCAGGTGCAGAGAATGCCTATGAACAGCTGGCAGGCACATCCGGACTGGTGCCAAGCAGCCTGTGCATTCTCCACAGATAGGGCTGCTTTCTCACACTTGCCTGCAAAAGTAGGGAGTGGGGAGTGGAGCCTGGTCCCCACCCTGGAATGCAGACTCACGCTGTGTGCACAGCCACACCCTGGTCCTGGCCTAACTGTGGGATAATGGGAGGATCAGGCAGGCCCTTGCCTTCCCCTTCCTGGCTGACCTTTGTCTAATGTAAACTTTCCCCATTCTCAAAACCCCGTTACTCCTATTCCTTACCCATCTTATGTAACATTGTGACGTTCATTGTCAACTTCATTGGCAAGACAGGGTCGATCCAAATGGGCTCCCCTTGACCGTCACGCAGCCTAAGCTGGTCTTTGGAGTCCTCATTTCTAGGAATTGCTTCAGTCCCCACAGCCCAGCAATTTCTTTTCTTCAAGATGAAGTGTACCCTTGGCACCAGCTGGCATCGTCTCTTTGGTCTAATGGTTCACTCCCTGACATTGGATGCTTTGCCACTTAGGGATGAGGGTGCAGACGGCCACTGGAAGCATGTTCTGAAACCCTCCCTCACTGCACTTTGCTGAGTATGCGGAATACAGCTCTGCTGCTGTTGCCTCCTGCGTTGGTATCCCTGCTACGTGGGGTGGTGCAGCTTGTTTTTGCTTTGCTACCGTGGGACTAGTTATGGGCCCACAACCAAGACTGTGTTTTCTGTCTTGACATAGCCACAGGAAAATGGCATTTGGTTTAATTTCCTCTACCAATGTTTCTCTTTCAGAGGCCAGATCGCAATGTTAAAATACATTTACATTTTACAAATGCTTTTGTGGTGTAAAAGAAAAAAAACAATGGACTTGGAATTCGAATGTGAGATATGAATCTCATTGTGCCACTTGGCAAATCCCTTCATTTCTCTGCCTCTCAGTTTCTAGATCCCTGTAGTGCGTAGTGGGAGGTTGGAGTGGGAGGAATTACTGCTAACCAACTTCTGGAAGGTTCACATAAGAAAAATAAATTTCTGTATTAAGAGTAGCTTATAAAATCAAAAAGGTTTACAGAGGTGTCAGTTAGTGGATGGTCTTTTGGGTAAAAGGGAGAAAGGGTTTTATGTCCATTAGAGATAGAGTAACTGAGGAATAGGAAGGTTAAGTGACTTGCCCAAAGTCATATGACTAGTAAGTAACAGCTGGTACTAAAACCCTGGATCCCCACCTTTGATTTCAATTCTGTTTTCAATAAGAATGAGGATATGGCATGGCTCGTGATGAGAAGAAAAAACCAAACCTGAACCCACTGAGATCCTTGAGTTCTGGGAATTACTCATCCTTCCCCCAGTGCGGGTAGCAAGCAGACAAGTTCAGCTGTCTTCACCCATGATTTGAGTTTGATGTTCTGTGAGGTTAAAATAATCTTATAATGATAGCCCTAGGGATTTAAGGTTAGAAAGAATAAGGGGCTCTTTTATTCCATTTTTTCACATGTGGAGGAAGACATTGTTTTTAAACACTTCATGCATCTGTGAGCCTCAGATTGTTTTCATATTTACACCACTTAGTAGACTCACCTCTTTCCTTCATACTAGGCATTTTCAGAGGCTCTGCCTAGTCTTTAAAATAATTTCAATAGTACAAGAAGTTTAGAACCTTGTGTGTGGCTCTATAAAGTGCTTTTACTTAAACAAATTACTGTCTGAAAGAGTTTGTACCCCTAGCATGAGGTAGAGATCCTGTCACTTAGTGGTTTTAACTTCATTTCATGGATCCAAGGTATCCATCCTCTGTATTTTGTAAATACCCAGTTAGATAAGGATTTTGTTGGCCAGTTTTCTCCTCTGCCTGGGACAAGCCCAGGTTCAATATTGCTCATCCATATGGGGGTTCTATCTGATTTTCTTTTTCCCAGCTCTTATACTCTTAGCATCTACAGGTAAAGGCAGTCTGTTGAGAGAGAGCAAGAAGCCTTCTGAGCAAGGACTTTGCGTGAGGGCAAGAGTAGGAGAGACTCAGTTCTGGCTTGTCCCTCTTTAGCTGAACAGAGCAGGATCAGCTTGTACCTAATCTGGCTCAGCACACCATATCCTTGTGGGTAATAAATCATGTGCATTAGATAGGTAGACGCATGAAGAATCCCATTCTTACCACATTCAAGTGCTACTTTCAGGAAATCAAAAACCCTTTCTTCTTTAGGAATAAATAATATCATGCTTTTAAGCTCCTTTTTATATGAAAAAAGCCAGTAATAGATTTTTTACTTTCTTCTTCGATGAATATAAGGAAGACAAGATATTAAATGATTGGTGATTATCAACATTGAAGCTCAGACACCACTGAATGTGTCTTGCAAATCTCTCACTACAGGTAACAACCAGGCAAGGTCAGCTTCCTTCACCTAATCATCTGGTCCTCAGTTACACAAAGTCAATAGAATGTAAAGAGACATGAGGTGCATGTTCTGGTATAAATCTCTGGGCAGTGGTTGAGTGGCCATGAAAGAGTTATATCCAAGACCAGGGAAGAGAAGGCAATAGTTTGGCCACGCAATCCCTGTAAGAAACAGACAAGATACAGTCATGATGGAAAGTGTGCTTGAATAATGGGAAAATCTTTTTTAGGGACTATTTGGCACAGATGTGCTTTTTAAACCAAAGAGGACAAAACTCTCAATCACTAGAAGAATGAGTATTCAACAAATATATTTAGGAATTACCACAAGTTATCCACAAAATACTCTCATCTCATATACTTCTTGTTTTATTTAGCCTTGTGAACTGGGAATTCAGGACAGAAACAGAAGAATCAGGGAAGGAAATTGAGGTTTTGTTGCTGAGCTCCATGACTTAAAGAGAGAGCTTTGAGATATTACTGTCTAAGGGATTGAGAATCGTTGTACTTTGTATGTCGGCACTGACACGAGGAAATATTGCCTTGTGGAGACCAGCATAGGACAAAGAAACACAAACACAAATCATACAGAACAAGACTAATGGACTAAAATATGACCCTGCTCAGAAAAAGACAGAGACACCATCATAGACGTTTCTAACTAAGACATTTTCTTCTGCCCATGGAGGTGTCAGGAACTGGCATGCACCAATACTTTGTGTTCATTCAGTGTAAACTTCTAGCACAGTAATTCCGAAGGAGGTTGAAGAATTAAATTGTCTGGGTTTGCATCCTGGTTGAATGTCTTACTAGTTGTACCAGTCAGCTATTACCACAGCAATGCTGAGTAACAAATCACTCCCAAACTCACAGGCATGTGAAAAATAGAATCTTACTCACTCAGGTATCTGTGAGACAGCTGAGGTTTAGCTGATCTAGCCTAAACTCATCCAGTCTTGGCATCAGACCATTGCTTTAGTTCAGGTGTACTCCATTTATCTTTCATCCCTCTGATATTGGCAGGCTGCTTGGTCCATGTTTTTGAACTGGTGAAGACAGAACTCAAGGGTGCACAAAGCACACTTCATGCTTTGCTTAAGTCTACTGACTCATGATTAGCTGGGAAAAGCCACTCAACCAACTCCTAAATTAAGGGGTAGTTCACTCAACCCTCTATGAAGCCAAATCAAGTATCATAGCCAAGTCCAACATCAGTGGATCAGGGAAGCACAATGCTCCCATGGAAAGGTCGATTGGGGCAAAAGGGGGCGAACGTTTGAGAGACAATAACCTAATCTACCATGCTGGTTCTGTGGCCTTGGGCATTTTGCTTATCCTCTCTCAGCCTCAGATTATTCCTCTGGAAAACAGGGAAATAAAGGCACTCAATGCAAATGGGAGGATTATATTGGATAATGTATAATATTTGAAGTGTTTAGGGAAGTTCCTGGCCTATAGTCATTATTTAATAAATGTTAGCTACCTTAATCTATCATCATCGTCTATCATCTATAATCTTTCATAGATTTTATTTATCACCTCCTTGCCAGATCCACGCTTGGTCATTAATATTTGAATGTTGTAATACTCAAGTTTCTTAGTTATAAGCAACAGAAGTGAATCTGTTGGATTGAAGCATAAAAAGAATTTAATAAAAAGAAAAATACTGTAAAATGAAGCTCAGGAAATGGTCAGGATAGCAGCAGGAAATTTAACTTTGAGATCATCCATTACAAGGGTACTGATGTTACTGACACTGAATGCTAAATGCTACCATAGTTCTACTGTTGCCTGTGATTTGGGCACATGGAAGCTGGATGTTGCTTCCACCATACGGCTCTGACTTGATTCTCCAGTGCTCCAGCTACTTCCTGGTAGAAATCCCTAGCAGATACATCCTATTGGATGAGCATTGGTCACATGCTCATGAAAAGGGTTTTGAAGAAGTGAATTTTGACTTTTGCTTTTTTGACATTTTTTTTTGGACAGGAAGTAGGATTTATTGGTGGGCACAAATGAGGGGACAGCACAGTGGAAGCCATCATGAGTGCAAGTCCTGCCACTTGTCCAGGGGACCATGATTTGGCATGTATTTGACCCCACAGCCATCTGGGATGAGCCGCTTCTCAGCCACCATGTCTTCAAATTCACCTACATTGAACTTAGTAAAGCCCCATTTCTTTGAGATGTGGATCCTCTGGCAGCCAGTGAACTTGAACTTGGCTCTGTGTAGGGCCTCAGTTACAGGCTGCTTGTTCTGCAGTTTGGTGCAGATGGACATGATGACTTGGCCAATGTGAACCCTGGCCACAGTGCCGTAGGGCCTTCCAAAGGCCCCATGCAAACCTGTCTGGGGCCTAGACTGGAGACAGCACAAGGTCTGACACATGCACGCGTATTGGAAGAGACTGTCTCCAAGGTCCCTTAGAGCAATCCACACAAGCAACAGGCTGCATACACTACCAAGGAGGCTGCTGTTTGCAGCCATTGCACACTGGGCCCTCATGAGGAAAGGAGCACGGATGGCCTTTTTTGGCATTTCTAATGAAGCTAAATTGTCTCCCTTTAAGACATAGGAATCTCTCAATCACTGAAAAAGGTTTTAGATATGAAACAGAACAAAATGTCAAAGGCCAATGCAACTGTCGTCACTAGTTCCCCAATTCAGTTTTTGCCTCTGGATTGTGGCTTCTGGAAAGTTTACAAAAACTTTTCAGTGTTTCCTTATAAGTAATGAATGATCTCAAAGTGAAATTTTCTCCCATTGGTTTTGTGTTTTTTTTTTTTCTCTCTTTAGTACTTATGCTAATTGTGGGTGATTGTCAATTTTCACCACTTTTTTTGTAATCAAGTGGTTTATCTCAATAGGTTCAAGCAACTAATTTGATATCGGATCTCTGAGTTTCAATTTTAAGCTTTTGGCTCTACTTAGTGTGTATCATGGAATACATGTATAGGTTGTCAGGACTTAGTGGCTGAACATCACCACGTGGAACCTATTAGTCATTACTAAAGAGAGTTGCCTAAGATGATAGGTATGTAGCTGGCATTGTAGATATTATTCTTAGTTGGTCGCATAACAATGACTTTATGGGTCTGGTTCTATGGCAGCTATGGATGGGTTTGAATCAGCCAAAATATTCCTTTTAGGGGAAAATAGAAAATGCGTAACCTCAGGTTGAATTTGAGTTCTTCAATTTGCTACCTGTCAGTCCTCGAGAATATTAGCTAACTTTTCTGAGCTTCAGTTTTTTATTTGTTTTCCAAGAATATCACAATTCTGACCTTGAAGTTTCTTGCAAACCTTAGAGAAAATGCATATTAACATTGGGTCAATTTTCTTCTTATTCATTCTGCTCTAGCCATGCTAGTGTTTTTCTCCTGCTCGAATAAGACAAGTTCTTTCCCGTCTGAGAGTCTTTTTTATGCTCTTTGCCACCTATGTTGCCACCTCTTGCCACTAACAACTTTTACTTATTCATTTATGTGACAGATATTTATTGAATGCCTGTTCTGTGCCAGGCATTGTTTTAGGTACAGGGGATGTACCAGAGTAGAATATAAACAAGAATGCTTTCCTTCTTACAGCTTACATTCTATTCAGAAGAGATAGTCTTATATGAGCATATTAAATGGTGATAAAGGCAAAAGAGAAACATAAACAAGGATGGGCATAGAAAGGGTTAGGGTTGAAGTTATAATTTAAATGAGACAGTCAAGTGTAGGATTACTAGTGCTCTATACTCCCTGTTGCCCTAGAAGAATGTCGAGCTTCTTGAGGTAAGATGGGGCCACATTAGTAGTTTTGGATAACGGGTTAGTAGTAAAAGTGACATCAGGGCATTTAAGAGTGGGTGTGCACCCTCCATAACCATTCTCCCTCTGCCGCTGCACACATGGAGCCTGGCTACTCCAGACAGTGCCAACAAAAGATGGCAGAGCCTTCATCAACCTGGCTCCCTCAGTGATTGTGTGGAAAACAACCCACCTGACCAGCCCACTTTGGACACGTGATACAGTAGGAGCAAGAAATATGTATTTGCTGTGTTAAACCAGTAATATGGCATTAATTTGTTACTACCATATTACCTAGCTTATCCTGGCTAATATGGTTGGATAGGCAAGAACTCATTGAGCAGGTGACTTGGAGTCACTATCTAAATGAGGTGAGGGAATAAGCAGATTTTTCATTTTTATATGTCAGCTTAGAAATGATTCCCCCTCATTATTTCTTTACTGCCACAGACCTTGAAACTCTACAAGTACAGGGACTGCATTTTTTTTTTTTGTTTTCCTTTTTAAATTAAATTTCAGCATAGTTGAAATTCAATTCATCTTTGTAAAATAAATAAATGGATGAGCAACTATACAAATGAATGAATGAATTGCACAAAAGTGCTGGGACAAAAATAAAGGTAAATGTTACTGTATTTAACATTTGGTTTCCTTTTTCTCTCTCTTGTTTCATCTCATTCTTCAAATAAACATAACACATACTTACTTAATTGGAATCTTTTGATTAGCAGTGATAGCAATTATATGATCCATTTGGACATAAGGGAAACAGGAATTTTATTGGAGCTGAGGGGCAGAGGTATATGTCAGTTTCACTGTTATTGATGTATACTTGATGACAGCTAAATAAAAGCTAGTATTTATTTGCCAAAAAACTGCTATGTACCAGTAAAATACTAAACTCGTTGCATGTATTAACTTATTTAATACTCATAATGGCTCTAATGATAGTTCCCAGAGTTTTCCCCATTTTATGGAAATGGAAAGATTAAGCGACTTTCTCAAGTTGCCACAGCTAGTAAATGACAAAGCCAGAGCTTGAGTGCAGCTAAATTATTCCAGAGCCATATTGTTAACAGTGCCACCATAGAGACTCCTTTTGGACCATCCTGCCCCTAGATGACCCACTGGAAGTTGCAGATCCTCACCAGAAAGGTTGGTGGCCTCAACCTTATGCTTTGTTATTCGTGTAACTCAGTCCCTGGTAATACATCTGCTTCTCTCTGGGTCTATCTGCTTCTCTCACCATAAACTCATTCATTCTTCCTCTCTGTAAATCTTTCTGAACTTGATGACTTTGCCTACACTCTCCTTTCTCATAAGCTCACTGACCGCTCATGCCTTGGCCCTCCATCATGGCTTCTCCCCATATATCCTTTCTGTTTCTGTCTTTGATACAAACTTTATGATTCTTTCATGACTCAAGCAAAAGTCCATCAGCCTCTTGGATCCTGCTGAGATTTTGACACCTGAGCAGGTCAAAATTTCTTAGCTACCTCATAAGTCACATGTTTGGCCTGGCTACCAGTCATCCAATTATCTAAGCCTTATGGTAGGAACAATGTTCACTAAGGATTCTTAGAGTTAAGTGCTTGGTTGAAGCTGTTTACTTCAAAAGGTTTCTGGGAATGTCAGGAATCACAATTAATATATGTACCATTATTGAATGCTGTGATGAGCCTGGCATCACACAAGACACTTTAGGCACATTGGATAATATAATTATGGCCCTTCAAGATAGGAATTATCATTATTTCCATTTTATAGATGGAGACACTGAGTCTTTTAAACTTGTCCAAGGATCCATGGCAAGAAATTAGCAAAATATGTATTCAGACCGTCCTGATATTTTCACTCTACTCAACCAGAAGTTTTCTTTGCACATGTTTATTTTATTTAAAAATCTCTGCTTCCTTTCTACCTGACATAAATAGAACACTTGAAAGTCACCACTGCTGTCAATATTAGAGACATGTCAAATGCTGTCACTTAGCCAGAAAGCTGCTTTGGAGTAACTGTTTAATATTATACAACATGACAAGCTCTCATCCACAGTGGCAACTTTAAAGCCAGGGGCGTGTGACTTGTGCAAAACCTCAAAGCCATTAGCTGAAATCCCAGGACCATAAGGCTGAAGAATTAATCACCGAACCCAATATGGTCTCAGCCCTGGATAGCAGAGGCCACTCTGCACTGGTAGGTTATTTTCATTCAAGGCGGAATGTGTGGTGACATCCAGCTCTCTGTTCTGGAGCTAGCTGGGCACGTTATCTTCTCAGTGTGGATTGGATGAGGGAAGTGAGAAGCAAACAGCAAATTCTTGGCAGCCAAAGACAGGCAGGCAACAGAGAGGAAGGGAGAAGAGCTGTCATGGGACTGAAGAAGAGTAATTTGACTCTTGTGATGGTCTTGTCATTTTTCTTCGGTTATCGGTTTGCTGTTTGTAAGTATCTTCTTGATATACTAAGAGT
Organism: Propithecus coquereli; assembly: GCF_000956105.1. NCBI lineage: Eukaryota > Metazoa > Chordata > Mammalia > Primates > Indriidae > Propithecus > Propithecus coquereli. The sequence continues at coordinate 2,969,080 of NW_012154951.1, read as the reverse complement.
GAAAGGGAAACGTAAGAACAAAGAGACTGGAGGAAGTCATCTAATTGTCTCTCTGCCTTTATCCTGACCATCACTGCTATAGCCAGGTTTTCAGTAGTCAAGATACTTCCAAGGACAGAAATGTCCAATTACAGGAAAAAAATAAAATAAATGGCATAAATGATAAAAGAGAAAAGCCCTCATACTTCTACATAACTCTAAGGTCCCAAATTAGCATAGGCTTAAGGTGAGGTTTCCTATATTTATTTTCTGTAGTATTGTCTGATTTTTTTTCTGTTCAAAACATGGCAGCCAGCAGCATCTGGCCTGCAGGTTTCCTGGTTCGGGAAGAAAGGATGCCCCTCTCAGCAGTTCTCCCAGAGCGCAAAGGCGATTTTCTCTCAGAAGCCCCAGCCCAGATAGTCTTTGTCCTCATTTGCTCCACTTGAATCACATGCCTGTTTCCCATCCAATTTCTATGGCTTTACTCTGGACTTTGCTGATTAATTTATGCTAACTAAAAATCACCTTTGGAGCTGAGGATGAAATCGTCTCACTCAAAGTGCAAACTAAAAGTGGGTGGAAGGGTAGTTTTCCAGAAATGTTGACCACCAGGGAAGGAAATATTGATATATGCAGAGTGACAACAACAGATTGCAAGAGTCCCCTGTCAGATCTCAGGAGGAGTATTGTAAACTCCTCATTGAGCCTCTCGCCTCTAGTTGTGTCCCCTTTGGTCCACCTTTGACACTGCTCCTGATGACAACAAAATAAAATTTAAGCAGCTCACGTGGCGTACAAAGTCCATTATGAACAACCTCCTATCTGCCTTGTAGTTTCCTCTATGTCCCCTCTCCACTGTGGACTATGTAAAGCTCCCTAATCACTTTCTGCCTTCTCCACCTAGCTAATCATTCATTATTTTCAAAGTTCAGCACAAAATTTTCCTCTGGAGGCCTTTTGTGACCTTACCACCATGGGCTATCCTGTTCCTACTATCCTGTGCTTTCATGGAAATCTTAGTTTACCTTCCATCAGAGAAACAGTCATTTGCTGATTTTTCTTTCCCTCTAAGCACGTGTGTTCCCTGAAGGAAAGGTCCATAACCCTGTATCCTTGGTGGCCCGGACTCCACGTGACAGAGCGTAAGCATTCCATTACTGAGGGCATGTTTACTGACTGTTCTGTTTGACAGCCAAGTTCTGCCAGGTTGTGTGGGTGCAGTGTGAGCAGAAAACACATGTGAACCCTGGTCTGTACTGTCTTAGAGCCTATTCATTAAACTAATAAATGAAGAAATGTGAGGAGGAATGTGAGGCATCTTTCAACATTTAAGGAGGTATATTGAAAGGAGCATGAAACCAGTCTTTCTCCATGGACCTTATAAAATAAGGAACTTTCCAAGGCTTACTTTTAAAAAAGAGATAATTCTATTTCCCCTCTATTTCACCCAGTCTTTCTTCTTTTGTTTTCCTAAAGAGGGTTGGGGTGGAGGGTGGTTGTTCTTCATCTAGAGATGTCTGTAGGAATAATGGGATACCTGGATGGACAGCAACTATGGCAACTCCTTGTGAACATCCAGTTGCCATTCCTTTAAGCAGACTGAGTATTAAACAGTGAATAACTCTTCTCTAGGTCAATTTTCTTGGATGAGAACCAAAAAAGCATATTTAATACCGACTACAGATTCCAAAGCTGAAAAGAAAAAAGACGAATATTATATTAGGTGGAAATTTAGTAAATTTAGTACCAATTTGCATCTTGACTTGCTATTCTGCCACTATTTTATTTCAATTCACTGCCAAATAAACTTCCACCTAACTTTTAACTGATATTCAATATTGTAAAGCTCTGTGGATATAATTTATACTAGTATCAATGATACATTAAGCTAATTAATTAAAAACTAGCTAATAATTAAGAAAACAAATGAACAAAGGATACTTTTGTTATGCAGGAGCCTCAATTTATTGTCATTTTTTAAATGCCTTTTTTGTTCACTTGCTACTTCTCAGAATTCAATAATCTGCACTGGGTATTCCAGTCATTAGTATGAATTAGCAACACTCCACTGTAATTCACTGTAATTCACCAGAGATGGAGTTTTGATAAATGGAGAAAGGGCTTTAAGAGAGATCAGTGTGGCTGAGCCAAATTGCAGGGAGATGAGGTCCCTTTGGTAACCAGGCTTTCCTTTGGTTTCTGCATCCTGCATTTCCTGCCATCTTATAAAATAAAAAAGATAAAATAAATGAAATCCTTAATAAAAATCTAAATCGGAACCTAAGTTTTAATAAACTTAACATTAATAAAGAGTTTGGGTGATTAGGGTAAGGACTTCTAATCAATCCAGACAGATAAGATCACAGTCATAATTGCATTGGCTGTTATAATTTCCTTTTCATTTACTTGTACCAAATGGAAAATAAAGTCTTGAGATGTCTACAAATGGAAATGAAAATAATGGTTTTCAGTGATAATTTGATAGGAAGTAATTGGCCACCTGAAGGGAAAAACCCTCATCGTGGAAATAATTACAAATAATTGGTTACTACAAGATTGGACTACATTTGATGCACTCAGTACGATAAATACTCTTAACTAAAGATGCTAATATGGAAGTTTGAGGGTATTATCAACCCTGTAAAGCAGAGACAATAACACAGTTTACAGACTAGCTAGCCATGGTCCAACTTTGGTCCATAGATATGATTTATTTGGTGGACAAAATTATTTTAAATTATATTTTAATTGGTTGTCAATACTTTAAAATGGAGAATGAATAAAGCATAAAAATCAGGATTTATAGTTTTCTTCTTGAACAAGTTGAAATGTAAGACAATAATGGTCTCTTTTTGCCACAATGATACAATCCTGTAGAACTGGAACAAACACTATGTTACCCACAGCCCCAAATAATCCACTTCATGCATTTAGAAGCCAGGCTGGCCCTTGTAGATGTTTGGGCTGGTGATTCTAGCTCTAATAACATCTCCTGTATTCATATACAACTTTTGAATTTGTATAGTAAGTTCACATTTCTTAGCTTACTTGATCTTCACAACTTTCTAGAATAAATATAGTTTATGAAAAAATAAACTGAGACTTTGTTTAAGTGGCTCACCCAAGGAGACAAGTCAGTAGCTAAAGAAGCCAGAACAGGAGTCCAAGTCTTTTGATGCAATCACCTAACCTTTCCACTGAGCCCTGCTAACTCTGGTCTGAGAGCAATCATAAAACACTCAGGTGGAATAAATGTCCTTTATTTGGAGCCTAAAGTACTAGCATTTGATGTCATAGATGGAATGATTTGTTTTATGTGAGAAATGGCCAAAAATCAAGACATAGTCCAAAATTCTGATCCACAGGAAAAATTCTAGGAAGTTTCTTGGGGCCACTTGATTTGTTAACGAAATGACCAATTTTAAATTTCTACCCCCAAACAAAGCCTGTTAGGTTTTGCACCTGGTAGGACATTGCTCTTCCTCTGTCTAGGTATGTGAGTTTCTCCAATTTATGGCATTTTAATTTGAGCCGTATTTCAGGGAGATGAGAACATTGAACAAGTTGAGTAGGTAATGTTACAAATGGAGCCTCCTGTAAATAACAGTATGTGAAATATGACATATATAGTATTTTTGAACCTTTAGGAACCTCTGAGAATATTCTTAACAAACATTATTGAACAGAAGAAAATTTTGTATTGAACCATGTTCTTGTAGGTGCGTCTCTTGGAACCTTTACAGTCCCTGGTGCTACTACTTTTGCAAGAATTGCTTAGACATTAGCTGTGCCATTGATTAATGAATGTTTTTTCCTGACTATTTCATGATTCAGAAACATCTCAAAATCCATTTCTCTATCCTTTTATGTACTCTAAAACCATACTGAGTGAGCATTTCCATAACAAAACGGATATGAGTAAGATAATGAATGTAAATGGCCAAGAAGAATATGAAAAAAAAATTTAAATGTACTAGACAGAAAGAAATACAAATTTAAAACATCTAGTTTAAACAAAATAACAATGAGATACATTTTTAATTACCTACTAAATAGGAAAAAAAGAATTTTTGTATTATAATACCCATTATATCCCAGATAATTCTGGGAAACTTGTATCCTTATATATTACTGGTATAAATGTAAATTGGTTCAGTTGGTCCAGGAAAAAACAAAGTATTTATATCAAAACATTGAAAATGTGCAAATAGTTTGAACTGATAATCCTATTACGTGATTTACAATTTATTGTTTGGAAATAATTAGGGGCAAACACAAATATTTATTTATAAGGGGATGGTAATTATCATGATATATTATATTGTTAAAATATATAATAAAAATAATAAATTGGAAGCAAATTAATTTCTGACTATAGTGTTTCAGGCCAATTCTCAAATATCCATACAGTTGAATTACCATGCAGAATGTGATGTTGTAGAATATTTAATGATATAGAGATATGTCCCCAGTGTAAGTAAAAAAAAATTTCTAAAAAGTATATAACATGTGATCCTATTTCTGTGTATACACAAACACCTGGACATTATAAATTATGAAAGAATGAACTCTAAGATGTCAACTATGCTTATCTCTGTGTTGGAAATACTGATTTTTTCTCTTTTTTGGGTGCTTATTTGTATTTTCAAAATTTGCTTCAAAGAATGTATGTAACTTTTTAATTAATAAAAATAAAATTGAACATTTTAAAAACTAGCTGAACATGATTATTTCTTAGCAAAGTCAGTAAAATGGCACAATCCTATATAACATGTTTCAAAAGAATCAGGGATTATTTAAATCCAAGCGTCTATCACATCTTGCTTGAAACACCACAGTAAACTCCTAATTCCATGACTTAAAACTCTTCAATAGTTTTCTAGAATTCAAAGTAAAATCCAAATTGCATACAAAACCCTGTATGACCTGGTCTGTTGTCTAACTCTTTAATGTTCTCTCACACACTGTCCTTCCCTCCAGTTCCAATCATATTGTTTCTCCAACAAACTAAAAATCTTTCTGTCTTAGGGACATTGCACCTGCTGTTACCTCCTGCCTGAAATTTTCCCTTTCTCTCCCTAATCCTGAATCTTCACATGACTGGCTGTTACTCATCTTCCATATCTCTGCTCAAATGTCACTTCCTGAATAAGGAATACTCATCTCCTGACAAAGAAACAAACGAACAAAAAACAACAACAAAAAAAACCCTTTGTGGCATCAATCTGTGTTATTGTCTTTAGAGATGTTCTCACTACATCTATTTCTCTAGCTTAGTTTATGTTTAGTTTAGCTGTTCTCAAATACTGATTGTTTCTATGATATTTGTTTCTTTCCCCAAAGTGCAAGCTACAAAGAGGCAAAGACCTGCTTGGTTTGTTCACTATTCCATCCCCAGCAGGAGAAAGGTGCTTTGCATATTGAAGGTGCTTAATAATAATAATAATAAAAAATGTTTACCTCTGAAGCCACACACGCATAACCTCAAAAGAACAGAAATGAAAGATGGCGAATGGCTCCAGAACCAAGGTGAGACCTTCAAGAGATGGAGCTGAGGACCTCTGTCCTTCGGTCACGACTTAGTGCTGTTAGCCATTCTCTTCTTCGTCTCTATTCTGTCATCTGTTTTTTGTACAGCTTGGGTTCCTGACCCTCTACTTGTTCTGTTTATTTTTCTTTCTTCAGTGCTTCTGCTGGCTCATTTCTCACAATTTTGATTTGCATACAATACATAACAGAGATTGCTGTAAAGCAAAATGACCACACAAGCATTTTGGCACTTATTTTGTGTAACTTGAAAATGCTTGTACATTAGCTACATTAAAAAAAGTAAAAGGGAACATGGGAAATTAATATTAATAGTGTATTTTATTTAAATTAGTTCCAAAATTTTTTAGCAGGTAATCAATATAAATATATTGAATCTTAAAATTCTTTTATTTGTACAAATTCTTTGAAATTCAGTATGTACCTGAAGCTTGTGGCTGATTTCAATTTGGACTAGCTACATTTCCAGTATTCAATAGCTACATATGATTGGTGGCCACTCTATTGAGCAATACAGCCCTTCATGTTGCCTTTAGACTGTTCCACTGCAGAAAGGGCTAAGGTTATTCTGATCTTTTGGCTACAATATACCCAGAGAAGATTATTGGGAAATAGTGCCTTTGATAAGATAAATAATAGTGTTCATAGAGCTGGAGGAATGGCAGTGATGAGAACCTAAGGAATAGATCTGGTCTTAAGATGAAGTAGGAAATAAGAGAGAATCCAGAACTGGAGAAAGAATACACTTAGGCTAGAGAAAGAGCTAGAAATTGGCTATAGGAAAGCCTCTGTCCTCTTTTCTCCCAATCCCATTACCTTACCCTCTTACTGTCTTCTGAAGGCACCTGCTACCACTCCAAGCCAACCCCATCAGGGCCTCCAGAAGTAACTAGGAACTCAGATTTGTCTTGTGTATATGCAAATGTTTCATAAGTATAAGAAATGAGGCTCTTCTTGGAAAGAACAATTGAAGATAACAGAAAAGTACCTGGAAAGTGTTTTAAACAAGGGAAGGATATGGTTAGAACACTTTCAGAGTACCACTTGTTTCCATTAATTTCTTTGTGTACGTCTAAAGTTATAAATGGTTCAGATTTCAGACTTTTGGGAGTTTGTGTGAAATAATGGTATCATAGGAAAAAAGATCAGTGTTTTGTACTTAAAAATGTCATGGTGCATTCAAGGTGGGCATATTAAACAGATATTAACATTACCCATCTCACCCACCCTGGCCTCTTTCTCATTTCCATGCTATTAATAATCCCCATTGCTTAGGGACAAATTCTCTCTACATTTGTTTCTTCATTCAAATTCCCTAGTGAGAAAATCTTATTGTCCTATTTTATGCATTTGAACAAATCATCACTTGCTGGCCTCTTTCTGGATGGACAGCCAGCTGTGGCAGTAGAGGCATTGTTATTCCCATTGAGCTATGGATAGCTAGCATAGTAAATGCTAATTTTTGCATTCTTATGCACTGGGAAAAATGGGTGGCCAGTTGGCAGGCTGCTTGGCTTCCTTCAAAGCAGTACAGAATAGTATATGAGAGACCATGGACCAGGGCAGAGTTCCTGGGTTCAAACCTTGATTCTACTAAGAACCAGTTGAATATACTCAGGCAACTTACTTAACCTCACTGTAAATCTCTCATCTAGAGAAGAGAGCTACTAATAGTGTCTACTTCTTGTTTGTTGTAAGGATTAACTGAAATAATATATGAAAGTTATTTGAATAGAGCCTGGCATGTAGTCAGTGCTATATATCATTACTTTTTTCTTTTCTCATTTATGCAGAGCTAATCACACAAAACTGTTTTGCCTTGTTAGTCTTTCCAACAACTGTGAACAATGGGTATTGCAATTCCCATACCACTTATGTAACAACCAGGACTAACAAGAGTTAAGCAATCTGATCAAAACTACATAATTAATAAGTGGCAGAAGTGCAATTTAAAATGAATGCTGGCTGATTTCAAAGTTCAACCACCCTGTTTCATCAGATATCTCTAACCCAAGAGACCACACAGAGCAAGAAGGCTGCGTCTCCAGAGTCAACATACTTTGGAGAATTTTATTTCAATGATATGTGGTTGATTATCTCAGGATATACACTCAGGATCTTATCCAGTGTGTCTTTGAGTTCTCAACTCTAGCCCTGTGTCCTATTCATTCCTATGCTGCAAGCTGCTGAAATGCAAGACCTACCACTGAGGACGGGTGTTCTGTACAGTTGGTTCCCATTGCTGTCAAGATGTCACTGATGTGTTGAAAAGGTGTGTTTTGGTTTGCTTTGCAGAAAATGAACTGATGCCTTTATGGGCAAGCATCAGGCACTGTTTGAATAATACGGCTGTGGAACCCTATCCAAAGGCGGAGGATCTTGCCTCAGGGATTATAGTGGTGGAACAGCCAGTTGCCTTTTAGCCATTCTTTGCCTACATAGTAGCCTTGAAATGGTTTGCGTGGGTGGGCAGGTTGACCAGAAACCTCTTGCATTTGCAAAACATTTTCTGTTGTGCTTTGGTTTTTAAAAAAGAGGTCCAAGCTTTGAACTGTTCCATCAAAGATAGACTTTGCCTTTGGAGCTTTGCGGGGGGAAAAAAACCACACACACCCACACCTGTGTAGAAAAGCGTGAATGTATCACATTTAAGGGTAGAGCCTTTATAAACGTTGGTGCTGTTAAATTCTGAAAATCAGGGCTTGGAAGGGAATGCCTTTGCTGCTGATTGCACTGTAACTGGTACTGCTAAATAGGCTCCAGACGCTACTAGAATAGCAGATATCCGTGTGTGACTACAGAGGAATACATGAGAAAGAAAAAGACAGATGGTGTACTTAGGTGCACTTAAGTCTGATTGCATGAGTTGATAATGAATGTTTAAATATGGCACTCCCATAAAATCAGATACCTGTAGACAATACTGGAATAACTACAGACTTGCTAAGGGGGAAAAATGAAGTTGTGGATTCTAATTTTTGTTTTTGTCATTATTATGATTGTCTATTTACTTGTATGGGAATGTTCATAACTTTCTCAGAGCCTAATCATAAAACAAAAAACACAATCAGTAGCATAGAAAACAGATTCTTAGAAATAAAAGGAAACTTGAAGATTTTCTGAACTGTGGAAGCTCACAGCCAGATAGGTGCAATGACAAAGGTCAGACAGCTCCTAGTGACAGACTGAGGATTAAAGGCCACGTCACATATCTCCCTGCCCAGGCATCATTGTACCACGAAGCACCATGCTTTCTCCCCAGGAGAATTGTATCAAAAACTGCAAGAGTCATAAACAAAACACACCCAACAGTGGCCAAAGGGGGAATATCTTCTACCTCCCATTAACTACTTTGATTTACATATTTTATTGGTCCCCAAACTAGATTAAACAGAATTTTTAAAAACCTTAATAAATTTCCCTAAGGGGCTCCACTGTTAACATCTTTCCTGCCTATGCTCTCCAAATAGCTCTCCACAGTTAGACTATTAGAATTCCAAAAAATAAAAAGTCAAAGATCTGCTTAGCTCAGACACCAACAAATGACTATGGAATTAGGCGGTTCTAGAGAAGGGTGCTGACTTCGCATGTGCGTAGGAACGAGGAGGGAACCGAAGAGAGGTAATCCGGACCCAAAGTGCATGCTCCACGCAGAAAGTAGACATCGATCAGAAGCTGTAAATAAATTGGACCTGGCACCTTAAGTGCCTTAAATGTTGGAAGTTAAACCTCAAATCGCATCCTTATTCTTAAAGGAAGCGGATGAGCCTCCCATCAAAGAGACTGGTGGCATAATCAAGATGAGTAATGCTGCCGAAATCTAAAAGGACTTCACAGTCTGAGCAGGAAAGACAGTCCCTGGAGCAGGGAGCACTAAAAGTCCACATGTCACTTATCATGAGCGGGAATCTGGGTGGTGAAAGATGCTCATACTTTAAAATCAGAGAGTGCTAACATACATCAGGAACTCTTTGCATGGTGGTGGAAATGCTTTCTAATAACCGTCTCCAAACAAAGTCCACACCAGGCTGCCAAAATGGCAGTTTTTACTACAGCGCAGAACATTTTGAAAACGATTCTTCAAAAAGCAAGAAAAGGACAACTTTACATACAACCTAAAATTACTTTGTAATCATAAATTACACATAAATTATATGGTTGTATAAGTGCAACTATAAATTACTTATAATTCCTACTTGAATAGATTTATTTAGGAAGCAAATATGATACAAATGTCACCTCTCTAGCCTTCAAAAAGTTTCCTTTTTTTTTTTTTTAACTCATCAAAATAAAAAAGTGACCGTTCATGACAACTTGCAAGGACGAGGTAAATATTGTAAAACTTGTATTTATTCATCACAGACCTGGAAAAGAGAAAGGGATGCCATCAGCAAAATAGAAACTTTGAAAAATTCTGGAAGCCAGAAAGCATATGGAGTCAGATTGACATAGAAATTAGGACAGGGAGGCTGGGTGTGGTGGCTCATGCTTATAATCCTAGCACTCTGGGAGGCCGAGGTGGGAGGATCACTTGAGGTCAGGAGTTTGAGACCAGCCTGAGCAAGTGCGAGGCCCCATCTCTACTAAAAATAGAAAAAATTAGCTGTTGTGGTGGTGCATGCCTGTAGTTCCAGCTACTCCAGAGGCTGAGGCAGGAGGATCACTTGAGCTCAGGAGTCTGCGGTTGCTGTGAGTTAGGCTGACGTCAGGGCACTCTAGCCCAAGCGACAGAGCAAGACTCTGTCAATCAATAAAAAAAATAAAAAATAAAGAAATTAGAGCAGAGAAAATCGTAATTTTGAAGGCAAGAGCAGTGTTTGCCAATGGGGACCAGGAGGAAGCTTAGCTCAGAATAAAGGTGTAGAGAGAGCACGAACGATGGGACACTTATGTGGGAAGTATTGAGTCTCGGCTATGGAAGAGTCCATCCAGCTATGCTACGCTCCTCCCGTAGTATAACAGAGGCATCTTGCATCACAGGACCCTTAGCTAAAAGGAGGAGATATTCCTGGTGAGAGCTCTTAGCTGTGTGTCAAGCAGCGCTGGTAACCAGAGTTTGTTAGGATTTCAGACCTTTCTATTGCAAGGATATAATAATGATAATAATAATAATAATAATTGAAAAAGAAAAGGCAACTCCACCCTGTATTCAAAGTATAGAACACATTAATGTGTTTCATCCAGATTAAAGGCACCCTGTCCCTGGAAATTTGAGGGGAGGCAGTTCCTGATCACTGAACTCAACTCAACTCTAAGGGCAGTCAGCTTGCCCATAACTCCTGCACACTGAATACAGCACTCAGCCAGACCTCTCACTGGGGAGGAGCTTGCCATGGTAGCAGTCCAGTCAAGACAATAAAGGAAAGAAATCATAAAGAAAGGCACTTTAAGTGAGAAAGTTGACTTATACTACAGACAAAAAAGTTTAAAGAAGTAGACTTTTAAAGTCAAGATGAACCGAATGATTTTTCTAGAAAAATACAAATGACCAAAATTGATTCCAAAGAAGGGAAACGATCTAAACAGACTGAAAATCATAGTAAAAATCGAGATTTCGTTTTATCATTCTACCTCCTCTGCCCCCACGAAAAGGAATAAACCAAGACAGTTTTACAGGTGACAACCATAATTATATCATAAGCAAATAAGTCCTTCATTCATGTAAAAACTATACCAAATATTAGGATAAAATGCCAAGCTTCGAAGTCATTCTATAAAACTGCTATAATCCTAATTCTAACAGTGGAAAAGGATAGATTTAAAAACAAAGATTAAAAAATATTATTCGATCATACTTATAAATATACAGATAAAAATTCTAGATAAAAATTTAGCAATCTAGATCCAATAACTTATTAAAAAATTGTTTCATGATACAGTACTATGTTACTAAAGAACTATTTTAAAAAACAAAATGTCCATTTTGTGTTAAGTTATAATCTGTATATCCTGGTAAGGCACATAATATTATTATTTTCTACGTTTGCGGTGATAAATAGAAGTTTGAGACACCCTAGTTCAACCCAAAATTCTTGTTACCGAATCATATGTAGAGTGTAATTTCATTTGTATTAAAGAATGAGTGATTAACATACGAATGTGTATGTGTGTGTGTTTGAAAATAGGTAAGAAAATATCTGAAAGGATAAACACCAGTATAACAACAGTGGTTACTCTGAGGAAAAGTCTGCTTTTACTAAGTATTATGTCATCTACACATAATGCAGGCATTGTCACATAAAAGACTCTCT
>NW_012154951.1:2941421-2957220 GCF_000956105.1 Propithecus coquereli | reverse complement strand
TCTTTTAATTAATTCCCTAAAATGTTACTTCATTTAAACCTACCAGTGTCTTTTGCATCCTTCAATTAATATTTAAATATTTTAAAATCAGCATACATTTAATTGTATTAAAATGATATAAATTAAAACTACATATGTACACATACACACACATATGCAAACATATGACAACTATTTTCTAATGGTCATGCATTCAATGAATATTAATTGAGAAAGTACGATGTGCCAGGCACTGCTCTAGATGCTTAGTATGGATCAATCAACAAAACCAATAAAATAGATTTCAAATTCAATAATTTATTTACTTATAATTATGACTATTAAATCATTTATTAATCCATAAAACTGATTGATTTCTTAATCTATTTCAGATATTCTATTTGGAGGAATCTATTGAATTTAATAAAACTAAAAGTTTCTTAATTGTATTCTTCCATACGCATATAAGGGCAATCCACAGAAATGAGCTAGGAAAATGAGTATTCATACTATTGTTCTTTCATCACTGTTGGACCAAATTCACCACCATTTATACCAGGATCTTAGGTTGAAAAATATGAATTACAGCTAAGAAAAAAGATGTTAAACTGTTTATTCCTTACATAAATTAAAAAAATGCAAAACTTTCTAACAGAAGGGAAAGGGATCAAAGAACAACACTGAGTTTGACATCAGCGTAGCATGACCGTAAATGGCATATTAGACCTCGGTGCACTTCTGAGGGACAGGATTTAATACCTTGGCAAGGGCACAGGAGGCAGTGCTAACATGCTGCTAGGACGGCTCTTAGAGGCTTGGAGAAAGTTATAGTCCACATTAAACGAAGTAGAAATACTATAATTCTCATGGCAGACTATGGAAGGAGAGTTCAAAATGCTCCAAGAAGTGGGTGTGTTAGAGTGGATATACTGCATAAGCCTGAAAAACCGAATGGGTGATTGTGTTCCATGGGAGAGCCCAGAGGACATTTGTTTACTCAAACAATAAAGAGTTCACTGAGAAACCGAGTGATGGTTGTCCTCTAAGGGCTATGCTCAATATTGGGAGATGTTGTTACAAAATTGGGCTTCTTACAGCATTGGGAATAATGGGATCCCAAACAAAAGAGGGCAGGTAGCACTGCCTAATTCTCAGAAGCCAAGATGGTATAATTATCACAATGAGCACTAGGACTGGACTGGCAGCCAGGAGGGGATGACCTACAGAGAGCTGTGAATATTGTAAACAAACCATAGCCAAAAGTATACTTTGTGATGTATACTAACAAAAGAAATCAAGATTGGAGGATGGGGAGACTGACAGTATCCACCCAATAAAAGTCATGAGCTTCTGCCCAGCTGTTAGATTGAAGGCCAATTTTTACATCTGGAATCCATTGAAAGAAGAGAGGTCAGATTGTCAGAAGGAAGCATCCTAGAACACTATAGCAAATATGGAATAATGTTTCCACAATACTTGCCAAAGGGGCTTTCAGGCATTTACAATGGGGAGAGAGTATAATATATCCAAATATTTGAAGAACAGAAGGTTTGGGTTAACATTGAACTCTGGGGATCCAAAGCATCGTATGGTGCCCCTAGTGAACTTGAAGCACGTGGTAGCCAAGTAGTAAATAGTGTTCTGGCCCAGGTCTGGCTCACAGTGTGCCCAATGGGTCCAAGGACCCACATGGTGGTCATGTTCCAGTCTTCGAATGTATAATTGGAATAGACATAGTTAGTAGTTATATTCCCCTATAGGTCCCTACACTCGTGGCATAATAGCTATTGTAGTGAGGAGGGACAAGTGAGGTTTCTGAAACTGAGCCTCCCTCTTTTGTCAAGATAGCTACAGGAAAAACATCAGAAAATGGCAGAAATTAGTGCCACCTAAAGACCTAAAGAACATAAGGGTAATGGTTTCTATCATATTCCATTGATTTATCACTCTACACCATGTAAAAGGCAGGCGAATTCTGAAAGATAGAAGTAGACTAATACCTACTTAGTTGAGTAGTATCCCTATTACAGATGCAGTGCTAGATGTAGCACGTATGTTAGAGCAAATGAAAATGGCCTCAAGTACACGGTATTCAGCTGTCGATGTGGTGAATGATTTTTTGTTTTTTACCGTCCTTATTAAATGGGTGGATCAAAAATAGTTTGTATTCACATAAAAGAGACCGACAGTATGCATTTATAGACTTGCCCCCAAACTTTGTGAAAATGCTCCCTCCTTCTGTCAAAGTGCAGACTGAAGAAACCTGGACTGTCTTGACACACCTCAGCACATCACAATTATCCGTCATATAATGACAGCATGCTAATTCATATCAACAAGCACGAAGTAGCAAATGTATTAGAGACCTTAGTAAGACACAGTCCCTCAAAAGAATAGGCAGTAAACACGATGAAGATTCGGGGGACCAATATATCAGTGAAATTTTTAGGATTCCAGTGCTCTGAGACACGCTGTGATACACACCTCCCAAACTAAAGGACAAACAATTGCCTCTCAGACCTCACATGGTGATGAAGGAAGCAAAATATCTCACAGCGGTTTTCAGATTCTAGAGATAGCTAATTCCACACTTGGGAATATTGCTCCAGTCCATGTCCTGGATGACCTGCAACACAGACATATATGAGTGGGGCCCAAAGCAGAAAAAGGCTCTGCAGCAGGTTCAGGCTCCAACTCAAGTGACCCTGCTGTTTGGATCATGGCTAACTCTAAGGCATTAATGTTATTAGTGCTGGTAAAAGACACGGTCTTAGTTTAGGCTGCTATAACAAGAACACATAAACTATGTGGCTTATAAACAACAAAGATTCATTTCTCAGCATTCTGGAGGCTGAGAAGTCCAAGATCAAGGCCCTGGCAGATTTGGTGTCTGATCAGGGTCCGCTTTCTGTTTCACAGATGGCTGTCTTCTCGCCCACACATGGCAGAAGGGGAAAAGATCCTCTCTGCAACCTTTTCTCTAAGGGCACTAATCCCATTTACGAGGGCTTTGCTGTCTTGACCTAATCACTCTCAAAGGCCCTTCCTTCAAAGACCACCATATCGGGCATTAGGATTTAACAAATGAATTTGGTGAGACACAAATATTCAGTCCATAACAGACACCGTGTGGAATTTATGGCAAGGCTCAAGGATGAGAATTTGGCTCATTCCACTCAGTAAACCACCCACACGTCAAATGTGCTAGCCAAAACAGAGAAAAATTTAGAATAGGTAGTTGAGAAAGGAAATGATGATGAACTTCAGTGTTACTTAATAGCTTTTTAAAAATATATATTTGAAATAAGTTAGAAGCTTTATGAATTTCGGCTTACTTATCTGGAAAATGGTGAATTATTTTTTTTTGGAAACACAGTGCTAATGGAAAGAGCACAACTTAGGGTCAGGAAAGTCAGACAGAATCCTGTATCCATGAAGATTGGAGTTAACCTTATGGATATAGGATTAATGTTGTGTACTTAGCATATGTCGCTAACTATCACGTTGCTTCATTTAAGCTTCCGTAAGTAACTGGGCATAGTAGGATGATTGCAAATTAACAAGTGTGAAACCTAAACTTTCAGGAAGTTAAATAACTAGACAAGTTCACAGAGTTGATAATATTTGAATGGCTGATTCTTTTATTCGTACTGTTGTTCAACTTCTTTCCTCACTGAGAATCTATTCTTGATGACTGGAGAATGAATTATAGTTGTTGGTTCCCCAGGTGTGTATTGATTGTGTATATTTCAACTTCAACAACAACAAAAACTGTTTTATACTCACCTTTTTATTAACCAGAACACATAGACTCTGTTTCCTGATTCGTTGGGTTCTTGGTAACTATGTTACAGGGAGTTACTTTTAATAACAATAACAGCAGCAACAATAATAACAAACTGCATCTGGCAAGTGAATTTTGTGCACAAGGTACTTTTGGGAGAAATTTTCTTGTATAGTTCATTTAGTCCTCAAAATAGCTATCAAAAGTTGGTACAAATATCAGACATTTATAATATTTGGGTAAATTGAAAACAGAGAGGTTAAAAAACCTTTGAATTGATCCATCTAGAAAGTGGTTGAAATGGATTTTGAAGTAATACTATCCGATCTCTTTGACCATACTCATAACCACATGCCATGCGGCAGTAATGACTGCCAAATTGAACAAACCCAAATCTGTGGACCTGTGAGTAAACTTCAGTTCTCCTCAAACGGTTGTGTAAGGGTTAGCAACTCCTGGAAGACAATGATCTGGAGTATTGTATGTGGCAATTGCAAAAAGAGCTTTACATTTAGCAATAAAACTACAGTTTACTTTCTCTGCTTTTCCAATGGTATTGTTAATTTGGAATGTTGGGGCTTTATGTAGAAAAAGCATCAAAGGAATTGGTATTTTAATCCCAGTTTTGCCATCAATGGTTGTTTAGCCACAGGCAAGCCAGTAAGCCTCCTGTGACCACGTTTTCTCACATGTATAAGCTGTCAATATTACTACCTCTCAGGACCATTTCAGTAATTAAATGGGAAAAAGTTTGTAAATCACTTAGCAGTGTCTGCATGCCTTACTACAAACAAACAAATAAGCAAAGAAGGAAACATTAGTGATTTTTAGGGTTGTTGGAGTAACTGATCCTATGTCTATTCAGTGATATAGCTAACCCTAAATGACGAAAGACATCTATTGGTACTTTTCTTCTTAATAGTGTTTAATCATTTCTGGGGCAATATAGTGGTTAGAAATATGCATCAGTATTTAAATACGGAGAAGGATTTCACTCTTCACTTGTTATAGGCCTTTGGAGTTTTTCAGAATAGTTCTTTTCCTTTTAATTCTATGGTGAATTAAACAGTCTTTTTTTCCTCTTTGTTTTCATTCATTTCTTTCTCTGATATCAACACCATGATTTTCCCGCTGAGAAACATGCAGTGGGGGCGGGGCGGGGGGTGGTTGTCATCTCACTCTTGGCCTGAAGAGGGTGATTTGAGTGGGGCTTAGGGGTGACCCAGTGATGGTCAATGAAACAAGCCAGGGCAACCAAGAATCAATGAGACTCATTCTGGACTTCCTTTAAAACTATTAGGGAAGAAACACTGTTTTTACTAAGTTGCTGGGAGGATAGGATATAAATATAACTTTGGAGCTGCTGGCAGCTCTCTTGCCCTCACGAGTGGAGGAGCCGCATGAGAGTGGAACCAACAGAGGAAACCACAGTTAAGAGGTCGATAGATGGAATATTACTCAATCATAAGAAATGACAGTGATCTAGCACCTCTTACACTTTCCTGGATTAAACTTAAGCCCATTATCCAAAGTGGAGCACCACAAGAGCAGCAGAACGGGACCCATTTGTACTCACCATCAAATTGGTATTAACTAATCAACACATAAATGCACATATCAGAACAACATCTATTGGATGCTGGGGAAGGGGGAGGGCGGTGGGAGGAGGGGGGAAGAGGGAGGAGGGGACGGGTATTTGTATACACAAGGAGTGCAATGCGCACTACCCGAAGGATGGACATATTTGAAACATGGACTTCGGTGGGGGGGGGGAACCAAGGGCAACACACGTAACCTAAACATATGTACACCCATAATTTGCTGAAATAAAAAAAAAAAAAAAAAAAAGACAAGTAAAACCCAAGCTACAAATTAGTCTAAAAAAAAAAAAAAAAAGACAAGTAAAACCCAAGCTACAAATTAGTCTAAAAAAAAAAAAAAAAAAAAGAGGTCGATAGAGCACTGAGGATACCATTTGATTTCCTGTGGATCCATCTGTGTCTGAAACCAGAACATGACCAACATTTCCCATTACCAGAGCCAATAAGTTATCATTTTTTTCCCTTAAACTAGTAAAATTGGTACTCTGTCACTTGCCACTAAAAAATACAAAGCTACTGTTGTCTTGACTTCCAAGTGTCAGAGGCCTTTGGCCTTTGAAAGGCTCAGCGCCACTGGCAGCAGACATGCCAAGCCTTTCAGACTGCTCAGCCATGCTCTCCATGCCCGTCTCGATTGAGTGCTTGGCCCCAAGATCTAACCAGTGATCTGCTTTGCCCAACTTCTGGTCTTGCCACTGTGTCTTTCCCATAAGAATATGAATACAGCATTTGAGCTCTTTATAACAGAACAGAAAGATTGTTTTGCATAAACACACATGACTTCTTCCAAGTCATTCCCGAATGAGTCCTCTCCGTCAGTGCATAGAGAGGCCTGTGGCATATGGCTCCAGCTACGCTATTCCATTCACTCCCTGCGGAGAATCTCTGGGTCAGCTCTGGAGATAGTAATTACTCCTTATATGGAAGTAGCTGTTTATCACTCAGGGGCTTTTGTAATTGATGTTTCTCACACCACTGTTTTTTTTTTTTTCTCTTTAGAGATGCCTCAGAGAGCATCTCTCTGAGAGAGCATCTCATTACTTCTTTAGGTAACATTTGCTTCTTAGTTAATTTACTTATTTTTTAAGCATATATCACCTTATGATGAATTTGATTCATTATTACGAAGACCCTGAATTCACACGTCAAACTCATCTCCTTGGTAATGATAGATAACCTCTTGAAAAAAGTCATGGAGCATTTTGGAAAAAGGAATTGTATTTAATTATTTACAATTATAGCATTATCTCCTGAAAACACAAAGTAGCTCTTTAATATGGGTATCATAAAATCCACATTTCAGGCAAAGCAATTCCTTCTTTTGACTTTGAAGACTCACCATTTCATTTTTTAGGCAAAACACCATATCCTCTCAAAATATTAAACACAAGGAAATGTCATTTTTTCCCACCTCTTTAGAATATTACCTTTAACATTCCATAGACTCGAGACTTATAATAACCATGCAAACTGAAATTACTACAGCAGCTTCTTAGTTGGCCTAATATGAGTGTAGAAGGGGAGGTTTTAAGCATTTGCCCATCTGATAGAGGACCTTATTTGAAGAACATTATAGCTAAATTGGAGAGAGCATAGGGCAACAGAAATGATAAATGGAATGGAAGGGATTACTGAACATATGAGAAGAGATTAAGAAAAATGGGGTTGTTTAGTCTTGAAAGAAGATGAGTCTGAGGTGAATTGATTGAGGAATTTGAACTAGCTAAGGGCCACAATGCAATTAAGTTTGATCCATTTGAAGGTGTACCTTTAAGCAGAAATGTGTAAAAGGCAAATTAAAGGGTTCTTATTTTACAGAAAGTGTGGTGATAAGCAAAGAAAGGATTTGTAAGTACTAAGCTAAAATAAAATGGTATTATCATACTTAAGAAAATATTTGTACTGTTTAATTGAAGACTCTGATAAGCAAGAGAGAAAGACAGAGGGAATAAGCATCCAAGATCTTCTATTTATTATTTTCTACTCATATTTTATAGGAATATAGATATTTGACTTGAATTCTAACTTATTCACATGCTGTCTAATTAATTCTATGCCTTAGTTTTCTCATCTGTTAAAAAGGTGGAAAGGTTAATTAATACTCGTAATATTATATTAAATATTAAATAACTAAACAAAATGTCAAATGTACTATTCAAAGTATAAAATATTTGTTATATATGTTTATGTTATATTTACCAAAGCCCTCCTTTCACTGTAAATATGGTCAAGCACAGTTCTGAGAGAGAATATATGTTATAAAAAACACTTTGTAAAAAATTCAAATAATTTACTTGTACTCTATCTTATTCCATAAAGAATCTGAGGTAACAACCCAAAATTCATAAAATAAAATAAAATATTTAAAGTAGGTGCAATAGGAACAAAAAACATGCCAGGAACATAAAGCGTAGTGAGGAATAAAGCTAAATCATATATCATGTCGACATAATATGGGTAGACTGCAAAATTTCCTCTAAGCTTTCTATCAACTAAATGGAAAAACAAAACAAAACCTTGAGCAGTTATATGACATAGTAAATTCAGAGTGAAAACAGGCCAATTGATATGGCAAAGCACAGCTATTCTTGGCATTATGGCTAGTAAATGAGTATGTATTCTGAGTGTTCTCCTAGAGGGAATACTGCTATCCTAATGAACAAG
This sequence comes from Propithecus coquereli, assembly GCF_000956105.1. Classification (NCBI taxonomy): domain Eukaryota; kingdom Metazoa; phylum Chordata; class Mammalia; order Primates; family Indriidae; genus Propithecus; species Propithecus coquereli. The sequence goes on along the minus strand of NW_012154951.1, from coordinate 2,949,192 downwards.
TTCCTAAACAACATATATAACAATAAACTATAATATTTTCCATAGAACTATTAATTTTTCGTGTCCCAAAATGTAAATAGCTGACATAAAATCAAACATAATTCATTAAATTAGTAAGTGTTGTATAAATTGGTCTAAATACCCAGTTCTTTCTTGAAATCATAAATAATATGTTCTATTCACGAATTAATTCATTCATTTCATCAGTTCACATTGAATATTTACGATTTGACAAAGTTCACTTAAACCTTTAGTACATATGAGAAATAAAAAAACATAGTCCTTTAATTACTTCTGCTTCTGGCTTTAATGAAATAGCTGGTATCAGGCTAAACCTCTCAACAGAACCAACTATAAAACCTGGATAAAATACAAAGAAAAAACAATTATTTAATGATATAGAGAACAACCAAGGCAATCAGGATTTGAGAGACAAGATTTTAACAGATATTTTCTAAGAGGCTGAAAAGCTAAATATAAAAAAAATCAGTTTTGTAGTGTTTGGGAGATAAAAATGGAATTTGAGCAATCAAGAAAGAGAAGTCTAGGTAAACAGCCCAGATTTTCCTGAGAGCCTGAAAGGGCTATGCCTTAGGATGAGGGCAGAGGATAAATAAATGGTCTTGAGTGATTAAAGTACTATGATTATATTCTACCTGGTGGTCAGAAGAAAAATAAACTCTCTCTGAAAGCTAACAACTTCAGAATCTTCAGAACTCTTCTTATGCAATATCTAGTATTCAGTTAAGTAAATGCTGTAAAACAGAACCAAATGACCCCAAACAGAAGAAAGGTAGAAAATGGAAAAATATTCAACCCGGGTGAAACATTTATTAGAATTATCCAGTAGAGACTTTAACATAACTAAGATTAATGTGTTAAAAATAAATGGAAAGAAGGATAATATTTCCATAATACTTAAATATGCGAGAAGAAATCAAATTGAAAACATAATACCGAAAAAGAAAATAATTGATATAAAGCGTTGAAAAGATTTTTAACCAAAGATTAAACAGAATAGAAGATAGGATTAGAGAATGAGAAGATAGAACAGTAGGAAATATTCAATGTGAGGCACAGAAAGAAGAAAAGGATACAAAATACAAAAAAGAGCATAACAGACATCTGGAACACAATACAGGCGTCTAATATACCTGAAACTTAAGTTCCAAAGTAAGTGAAAGAAAGAGAATGAGACAAAAATATTTTAAACAGAAACAGATTATTTTTCAAAGCCAATGAGATATTAATCTACAGATATAAAGAACATAGGGAAATCAAAACAGAATAAATACAAAGGAAGCTATGCACATCATAGTAAAATTGTGAAAAAAAATAATTGCCAAACTAGGATTCAAATGTTACCAAAAACATGCCTCAAAAATGAAGGTAAAGTAAAGGTATTTCAAATTGTATTAGTATTCTATTGCTGTCATGACAAATTACCACTAATTTGGTGGCACAAACAATACAAATTAATAATCTTATAATTCTATAGAACAGAAACCCCAAAATAGTCTTACTGGGCTGCAGTCAAAGTGTTGAAGGGATGCATTAAATTCTGGAGATTCTAGGAGAGAATTCATTTCCTTATTTTTTCCAGCTTCTAGAAACCATCCATGTTTCTTTGTCCATCTTCAAAATCAGCAATGGTGGGCCACATCTTGCCCACACTGCCATCCCTCTGGTTTCCTGAAGCTGTCAAGGGTGCTTTACTTCTAAAGATTCATCTGATTAGATTGGACCCTCTGGATAATTTAGGATAATCTCCCCATCTCAAGGTGCATACCCTTAATTGCATCTGCAAAGTTCTTTGGTCATGAAAGGTAACGCATTCACAGCTTCTGAGGATGAAGGTATAACCATCTTTGGGGGCCTTTATTCTGCCTATTATACAGACAAACTAATACTTTGAGAATCTGTTACCAGAAAACTGTCACTAAAATACATATTAAAGGGAAAGCTTCAGGAAAAGGACAAATGATTCTAATAATAAGCATGATAGTGCAGTAAGAAACAAAAATCATCAAAAAGAGTGAATATGTGACTAGGCATAACTGTTTAAGACGATAATATCTTGACGAGCTGAAGCACATATAGGTTCTAGTGATGTGCCACAGCCAGCTAGCACCAGATTGTAGGAACTTATGGCAAATTTTCAGTTAATTCTGAAAGCTGGTTGTTAAATGCCTTATTTCAACCATTATTAAAAATTACATTGTACAAAATTATAACTAAATGAGAAATAAATATTAAAAACAAATATAATAAATGCTTAAATCTCATTACCTCTTATTTTACTATATTTTATTATATTTATACCTGAGGTTATTTAACCCTGTTATATCTGTATAATGGAAATATTACATAATCACGTGCTACAGCGCATCTCTCAACATGCATTCAGTGACGTCACATTGTAATTTAGATTTGGCCACCGTGGAAGTATTTACACCGGAAAATTGGCAAACACTATGACTCAGAGCTTGATTTATTGTTTTTATTGATTGTCCAGAAAGTGACGACGGAAAAGTTAGTTGTGCAGATTAACTGCTATCAAATTTTGCAAAGAAGTTGCTCAAGTCAATGTGTCAAGCTCTGACATTTACCTTCATTGTTTCATTTTCATAATGCTAGTTAATACAACTAAGAGGAGCTCATTCATGTCATAACTATACTTATTCATCAGTTGCAACCATCCTTTGACTAAAGATACAAGAGCTTGGAAAAATTTAATGTAAGCATTCTGTAAGAATCAATTGGCTACATGGAATTTAAAATAGAGAATATTGTACGTTTTATTATTAGTGGTACACTTATTGCTACTTATCCTTTATATCAGAAAAAAACATAGTAAACTCAAGTATGTGTATATGAATACATTTTCTCCAGATAACTGGTTGCCAAACATTTACCAGTGCTTACTGAAACATAACAGCTCAAAACACAAAAGTAGAGTTAAAAGAGCTATTACTTGCGTTGTCTGAGAGACAGTAAAAATTATTAATTTAAGATCAAGAATGTAGGTTGTAATTTCATGGTGGCCACTAAAAGAATAGTAAATAATGGGGAGGAGATAACCACAATAGGCACTTCTACTCAGAAAGAGTAAGATTGAGGAGGGCACTTCATCCATTTCCATTTAATGTAATTACTGATACATGTGGAAATAAAAAGATCATCTTATTGCTTGTTTGTTTTTTTTAAATTTGGTACATCTACTTTGTTTTCCTTTTATTCTTTTTACTTTCTCTGTCTGCATGGTTAGACTTTAACAAAATTGTAAGCATTTTTATATACAGATTTGTAGCCTGACTTTTCACTTCATGTCATATTGTATGCCATTAAGTATTCTTTGAAACATCTTTTTATGGCTACATAAAAATCTCATTATATGTACTATTATTTATCTTCTCCCTTACTGGTTGATATTTGCTTTTTTATGTGCTGTTATGAATAATGCTGAGGAACATTCTTTCCCACACATTTCTTTGGCAAATATCTGATTATTCCCATAGGGTAGATTCCTAGGAATAGAATAAAAAGGTATGAATTGTTTTAAGCTCTTCGTATATATTGCTAATTGACTTTCAGAAAGGTTTTGCTAATTTACACTTCCCGTAATAGTTAAAAGATGTCCTTTTCTCACTACAACTTCTTCAACATTGAATGTTATTACTTAAAAATATCTTGGCCTATTTTCAAAATTAAAAGTACCTACTTAATTGCCATTTGCATTTGCATTTCTTTGATAATCAATAATGCCAAATAGTTTTGTGGGTTTATTGGCTATATATATATATATATACACACACACACACACACACACACACACACACACACATACACACACATGTACTGTGAATTATTGGTTCATGTCTTTTGCTTTAATTTTCTAAATGCCTTTATTCTTTTAAAAATTTTTCCTGTACTTTTAGTTTTATAGATTATTTATGTCCCCTCCAAATTCATATGTTGAAACATAGTCCCTAATGTGAGGGTATTTGAAGGTGGGACCCTTGGGAGGTGGAACCTTTGGGAGATGATCATGAATGCGATTAGTGCCCTAAAGAAGAGACATCAGAGAGCTCCCTAGCCCCTTCTGCCATATGAGTACTCAGTGAAAAGATGGCCATTTATCAACCAGGAGGCGGGCCCTCACCAGACACCAAATTTCCCAGTGCCTTGATTTTGGACTTTCCAGCCTCTAGAACCTCAAAATAAATTTCTATTGTTTTTAAGCCACTCATTCTATGCTATTTTGTTACAGCAACCCAAACAAAGTCATTCATAATGAGTAATTAATTGATCTACAGAATTACATATAATAATATTAAACAATTCATTAAATATTTACTGAGAATTACCAGCTGTTAGACCTGTGAAGGATACAAAAATATAAAATACTCCAAGGAGCCCATAAGCTTGGTGGAAAGCTGTTGATTCATCTGATAAAATAACCCATTTCAGAGTAGAGTATATGACTAAGGGCCAAATGCATATCACAAACAAGAAATGGATATTCCACAAAATATTAGCAATTACGAAGTCTTTTTAATGGAGTTGGGTATGTATTGAGCCTTAAATGAAGAATAATGTATAGATTATCTAAAAACAAAGGGAAGAAAAACAAAATATGTGTGTTTATATGAGTGGAAAGCATAGGATTTATGGCTTAGGACTTTTAGCAGATGAGTTGATGCCAACATTATTTGAAATAATTGGTGGTATTAGATATGTGGTTTGATATTTTCCCATCATCTAACACCCTGTGCTCCCTTTACAATCAAAATTTATTTCAAGATCCACTACTAAGGGGAAAAGTAACAACAATAAGAAAGTCAGTGCTGACCACCACCACAACAACGGGACAATGCACCCACCAGAGGGCCTGGAAGGGAAGGGGGTGTGGATCTGGAAGTCATTTCAGTGCCAGCACTGAATCAAAAAAGACAGAGGAATTCTTGCTGGAGCAGACATTGCATACAGTGCAATACCTAGACATATATAAATTAAATAAGTGATCAGATGTATCTCCCCCTACTATGGGTAGAAAGGACAAATGTGTCCTGGATTTTTATAAGATTTTTATAAGATTTTTATAAGATTTCTCTTGGGGTTGTAATTTTTCTAGATTGCCTGAACAATTTAAACATTTTCCTCCCAACTCTTCCTGTGCCCTTTAAAACAGACAACAACATAATTATAAACATTCAAATTATAAAGAGAATAATTTCAAAAGCAAATCACTTAAAGCTTCCTCTTAATTGGAACTGGACTTGCCCTCCTGCTGTAAATAACAAAAAAACAGGTCAAAATGGACAAAATGGCTATCTTGAGGCATTGGAAAACAGGCAGTGTAGGACAGAGGAGAGAAACAATTGATATGAGCTCTGCAATTGTCCCAGATTTCTACAAGGAAGCGCTTTCTGGATGGTAGTGCAGGGAGGGAGCATCTAGTCCAGCCCAGCAGTCTCGCTTAGCGGAGGAGAAAAAAATCAGAGGAACTGTTGAAATACTAAGTCACTCCTCCTCCCCAAACACCCATCCACGTCTTTCCCCCTCCAAGAAATAAAGCATCTCCTAACATGAAATGCTTCGCACCCCCTGCCGCTACCTCTCCTTATTTCCTTGCCCTGGGTTCATTCCTTTTGAGTTACTTAGAGCCTCTGAACCTCCAAGCTTTTTCTCAAACAATGCAGGTTCTTTTTCTTACCATTGCCTTTTCCTGGAAGTCCTTCCCCAACACACCCCCATCCCCACTTTCACCACCATAAACACTAATTATTTTTGTTTTTACTTCATTCAGGTTTTCACTTCATTCTTACGGTTCAGAGGGGCTCTGCATGGCCACCATATATAACATTCTTCTTCCAACTCCTTACTCTCTGCCACCCCTTCGCTCCTGTTGTTTTTCTTCTTAGTATTTATCACGCTATTCTTTTGTCTGATTATGGACTATCTCTCTTCAGTAGTAGTTAAGCTTCATGAGTCCAGAAATTTGTCTGTTGTCTCTATTGATCTGTGCCCAGGGCCTGGTACATAATAAGTGCTCAATAAACACATATCGAATGAATGAATGGTTGAAGAGAATTCCAGGCAGAAGAATCCTAAGTGAAGGCTTTATTACAGAGGGCTTACAAAAGGGTTTTATTTAGTTGTAAATGAAATGTCCAATAGCATCAGCACATACAACACTATGGAGTGAGGCACCAGGAACCAATTTTCAGATCAGTTTGGGAGCAGCTGCAATATCTAAATGGGAGCATCAGAAGATAAGCCCAGTGATGTGGAGGGGAGCCCTGAATGCCAGCTGAGGGTTTTTATTTTTTGCTTGAGTTTTTAATATCTCTGCAAGACCACAGACGTAACTGGACCTGCGAGTCTTCATGTAGGAGAGTGACTTGTTGAAAGCAGTATTTCCAGAGGATGAATTAGGCTGAGAGAGGAGGAAGCTTCCTGAGACTAAGACTCTCGAGGGTTGTCTGGGTCCAGCCCATTAGCAGGGCATTTTGAGCACTGGCTTACTGTTACAATAATATTGTGCTTTGGTGATCAAAAGGAAAATCACTAAAATATGTAACTTTTTATCTTGACAGTTATTTTCCAGGCATCATCTGTGGATTATTGAAGAGCTGCATAAAAATAAGGTTGAAATGTATCATTAGCCTTGCAGGACACCTATTATTGTGAATGATTGATTTCTCCTCTCCGACCCCAAGGAACACTGTGAGCTCAATGCGAGGTCCTAATACAGACTTCTGTGAAAGGGCTCCAAATCCATTTGGCTGAGTGTCTGGAAGGAGAAAGATGTAAATTAGTGACCTTTGTGCTTTATTGGAATTAATAGCCCTTAACATGCAGATGGCACCTCATTTCTAACTTTGTTCTCAACAATTAGTGATTACTCTCTAATTAGTTATTTTTCAAAGTCCTTTCTAAAAGGCAGGCCCATTTTACAGATGGGGGAACTGAGTCCCACAGATGTCAAACAATTTTCCTGAAGCTACACGTTAAGTCACCAATGGCAGAAAGTGGAGCATGGCAGTTTTTTTTTTTTTTTTTTTTGAAGTCTTTTTAGCCCATGAATTCATGTTGACTCAGTTTTCTTATTAACATAAAAACTCCTATGTGTGTACTTGCACTAGAACATTTACAAATTATTTTCAAAAAAGACACATTTTGGGCATCTATTTATCAATAATCAGAAATTCTATTACCTAGGATAATAACAAGGTAGTAAAAACAATAACAATTACATACAAATTAAATCAATTAAATTAAATTAATATGAATTAAATCAAAGACAATTATCTGATGGCTCTAACTTTCCAGACTTCCACATCTATTTCTTTCTTATGATATTTACTCTATCCCTGTTCCTCCTTCATTCATTCAACAAAACATTCATTTTTTATTTATTCACTTAGTAAATATTTGTATCAGCTATGTGTCAAACATTCTGATAGGATCTAGATATACTTCAATGAGTAAAATAGACAATCCCAGTCCTTGTGGATCTTACATTTCAGTAGGAAAGATAGGAAATAAACAAGTAAAAAACTATGTGTTTGCAAATTGAGTAAAGAGAGAGGAGGGGATTGGATGCAATATTAACATAAACATTATCATCGAGTGTTCTTCTTTTTTTTTTAATTTTTATTTCAGCATGTTATGGGGGTACAGATGATTAGGTTACATATGATGCCCTTACCCTCCCTCCCCCCCAAGTCCGAGCTTCAAGTGTGTCCATTCCCCCGGAGGTGCGCAT
>NW_012154951.1:2933522-2940816 GCF_000956105.1 Propithecus coquereli | reverse complement strand
TCATCGAGTGTTCTTCTAAGTTAAGATAATCAGGGAAGGCCTCTCTGAGAAGATGACGTTTAAAGTTTAGATCAATGTGCAGAAGAGAATAGCCATGCAAAGCATGGGTGAAGGTGTTTCCAGACAGAAGTAGTAAATGTGTGTAAATGTCCTAGGGAAGAAAAAACTTAACCTCTAGGAAAAACTGAAAGAAGGCCGATGTCTCTGGAGCATAAGAATGATAGTACAAGAGAAGGTAAATGAGTAGGCAGAAGCCATATCATTCAGATTCAGGTTACAGCAAGAAGTTTGGCTTTATTTTACACAGCATAGGAGGTTTTAAGCAGAGTGATAGGATCAGAATTATGGTTTGAAAAAGAGCATGTTGGCTGTAGTTGTAGGGATAGATGAAGGGTGGTTTTGGGACGAAAGAAGAGTGAAAGCACAGTGATAGTTCATATTGTGCTGCTATAACAGAATGCTACAAACTGGATAATCTTTAGTAAACAGAAAATTATTGGCTCACACAGTTTTGTATGCCGGGAAATCCAAAATCAAAGGGTAGCTATCTGCCGAGTGCCTTCTTGCTGCATCAACATCTCATAGCAGAATTTGAGAGGAAGAAAGGAAGAAGAGAGGAAGAAGGTAAGGGAGTGGGAGAGGGAGAGGGGGAGGAAGACGAGAGGGAGGGAGAGAGAGAGAGAGACTGACTTAATGACCTCTTGAAAGTCTGACGTCTTTAACAGTGTTGCACTGGGGAGTAAATTTCCAATAAATGCTTTTCGGGAACACATTCAAACCATAACATTGCGCCCCTGGCTTCCAAAATTCATATCCTTCTCACATGCAAATTGGACTCATTCCACCCCAATAGTTCCAAAGTCTTAACTCCTTCCAGCACCAACTCAGAAGGTACAAAGTCCAATGTCTCATCTCAATCAGTTATGGTTGAGACTCAAGGCATGATTCATCCTGGTAAATTACCCTCCAGGTGTGAGCCTGTGAAATTATACAAGTTATCTACTTCCAAAATACACTGGTGGGACAGACATAGGCTGGACATTCCCATTCCAAAAGGGACGTATAGGTAAGAAGAATAGGGTAATAGGTCTCACTTAAGTCCAAAACCCAATAGTAAACCTCAGCCTCCAGAGTAATCTTCCTTGACTCCATGCCCCACCTTCTCAGCAGACTGGGTTGAGGGTTGGACCACCAAGGCCTCTGCCGTCTCTGCCCCTATGGCTTTGCTCTGCTCAGCCCATGTAACAGCTCTTACAGCCTGCAGCAGGGCTCATGCCTGCAGCTCTCCCAGGCTGGAGTTGCAGGTATGTAACTCTACAATTCTGAGGTTTCAGGGGTGGCCTCCCTCTTATGGCTCCACTAGGCATTGCATGAGTGGAGACTCTTTGTGTTGGCTCTGTCCCTGTGGCACGTTTCTGTCTGGGCCCATAGCCTGTATGATACATCCTTTGAAATCTAGGTGGAGACCTCCACAGCGTGTGTACTCTGTGAACCTACAGAACTAGTACTGCCTGGATGTTGCCAAGGCTTACCATTTTCACCCGCTAGAGCGGTGGCATGAGCTGCACCCAGGACCACTTAAGCCACAACTGGGGTGACTGAGGCATGCCATACTGGAATGTGGGGAGCAGAGTTCCTAGGTGCTCCTGGGCAGCAATCCTGTGAAGAGTGCCCTGTCCCCGGCCCCCAAAATCATTCTTCCCTCCTACAGCTCTGGGCCTGTTACGCGAGGGGCAGCCTCCAAGATCTCTGAAATGCCTTTGGGGCCATTTTCCCATTGTCTTGATGAAGAGCACCTGGCCTCCTCTACCCATACTAACCCCTTTGTTAATGTGTTCCTTGGTGGTACTCTTGCAAGTTCCTTTTTATTCTTTACATGTCCAGGCTACAAATTTTCCAAATGTTTACAATTCTGATTCCCTATTAATTATAAATTCTGTCTGTAAGCTATTTTTTTCTGTCATATATACTGTATGCAGTTAAACGAAGCCATGAAGCTCCTTCAATATTTTGTTTAGAAACTGCTTCTGCAAGATATCCTAGTTTACCACTCTTAAATTCTGCCTTATATAAAGCCTGAGGACATGGACACAATTCTGCCAAGTTTCTTTGCAATTTTATAGTAAGGATGGCATTTGCTCTAGTTTCCAATAAGATACTCCTCATGTCCATCTAAGACCTCATCAGAATTGCCTATACTGTCCATATTTCTACCAATAATCTGATCATGACCACTTAAATAATCTCTAAGGAGTTTCGTGCTTTCCCTACAGCTCTTCTTTTCTCCTGAGACTCACCAGAATTGCCCTTAATGCTCTGTTTGGAGCAATACACATTTTTCTAGCCTGCTCCTTCAAACTCTTCCAGCTTCTGCCCAGCTCAGTTCAAAATATGCTTTTACATCTTCAGGCATTTGTTATAGCAACACCCCACTTCTCTGCTATCAATTTTCTGTCTTATTTAATTTTGTGCTGTCATAAAAGAATACCACAGACTGGGTAATTTATAATAAACAGAAATTCATTTGGCTCATGGTTCTGGAGGCTAGAAAGTCAAAGATTGAGGGGCAGCATCTGGAGAGGGCCTTCTTGCTGTGACATCCATCCCATGGCAGAGGCAAGAAGGCAAGAGAGAAAGAGAAAAAGATGGGGGGAGAGGGGGAGAGGGAGAGAGAGAGGTGGGGAGAGGGAGAGAGAGGAGGCAAAACTTGTCCTTTTAATAAGAAGCCAACTCTGGAGATAATGATGGCATCAATCCATTCCTGAGGGCTCTGCCTTCATGGCCTGATCACCTCTCTAAGTTTCCATTTTTTGTTACTGTTGTATTAGGGATTAAGTTTCCAACACGTGATTTTTGTAGAACACATTCAAACTATACTGAACAGAAACACCAAGAGAGAAGCTTTCACTGTGGTACAGGGTGAGTGACGATGATGTTGCTAGAAGTGAGACTGAGTCAAGATACATCTTTGGAAGTGAGCCAATAAGAAATTTTAATGGATTTGATATTGGGTAGGGAAAAAGAAGCCATTGTGGCATCAGAAACCAGTAAATGGCAGAAACTTTTATGGCCACGAATGGGGAAAATCCAGGTTAAGGAGAAAACAAATGTTCTGGTTTGAGCAGGCAAGTTTTGGGATAATTTTGAGATACCCAAGTGGAGAAAACAAGTATGTAGTTGGGTACATAGGTCTTGAGCTTAGAGAGGATGCTACTCCTGATAATATGAATTTGAGAGTTATCTATATGAAGGTAGCATTAAAGCCACAGGAATGGAGGAGATTACTTTTGAGAGAGTGTAAGAATGAACAAAGAGGGTTGAAGACTAAGCCCTGGAAACATTTCAGAATTAGCTAATGAGTAGAAAAGGAAAATCCTGCTAAGAAAAACCATGAACAAGTACAATAAAAGAGGCAGAAGGACAGCTGGCAGCATGTGTTTTCATGGAATTCACGAGGAAAGTATTTCATACCTTAATCCTTACCACCTGTGTGGCCCTTCAGGTAAAATTCAGCTCTTACTGCAGGCATCCCTTTTTTAGGATGCCCTGCCTTACAATCTCCTTTGTTTCCCATGCCCCACTTTTGGTTACAAGAGCAACCATTAGTGTCTGCCATTTATTAAATACATAAAACCTATCAGCAGCTACACCAGGCATTTTGCATGCATATATTATCTCTTATGCTACAATCACATACTTGTTATGTAAAAAGGACCACATTTTTCTTCCTCAACTTTAGTACTGGTAAATAATAAGATCTACTTTGGGACATTGCTGGGAGAAGAAAAATAATAAGTCACATGCTTGGCACAGTAGCTACTATTAATAGAAGAAACAGAATCAGTAGCAGGGGATGATTATTATTCCCTTCACTAAAATATTCAATGTATTGCAATTTATAAATTTACCTTTTATACTTTGTAATTATAAATTCATAATTTGTAGGTTTACCTCCCTACATATTATGAGTTCTTAGAAGGGATTGTTTTTTATTCATCTTGAATCTCCAATACCTTGAACAGTGCTGTGTATGTTTTAGTGCACAAATAATTTTGTAAAAGTGTGAGTGCATTTTTTATACTGCAAAGGTAGAGGTTCAAATTCTAGATGTGTGTGTTAGGTGGAAATGGGTAACATTATTTTTCTTTAAACATCTTCAATTCAGCATTAAAAATCACTATCATTTCATACTGGATTACCTGGTTTAATTGCATTTTTTTTTTTTAATGACTACATTTTGGAGAGGTGGAAAGGAAGCAGAGCAATCTGGTGTGTTGTACCACAGATAATTTTCTTCTAATCTGGTGTGTTTGCAAGGCATCCTAGGAGCCAGAGAGTTATGCCCTGGTTGAACTGTATGTTCAATTTTGAGAAATTCTTGGTGCATTTCCATTTTATAAAGGAAATATATTGTTTCCTTCTCCTCATGGAGAGTATAAAAACTTTAAATTCCCAATAGGTCAATTTATAAGAGGAGTATCTTAATAGAGATTTATCTTGAGTGACAAACATGGGGCACGACCTGGTATGCTTAATCTTATCTCGATCTTCCACATTGCCTGTTAAATGTGTATTTTCAAATCAACTTCATTTCCAACTTCATATCCATTATTTGATTCCAGAACCAATAAAAAATCCCTGGGATAACATTCTAAATAACCCACAAACATGGAAAACCAGAAGTCCTCACAGGAAAATTTTTAAATGAAAAGAATTTTTTTAAATCACATCTGGAACATCTTACTTTGTAAAAAAAAAAAAAAAAAAAAAAAATGCTAGATGTTTGAAAGAAGACAGCAAGAGCCTCATTGCTCCTTCCTGGATGTAGAGTAGTTTGAGAGGCTGAGAGGCCATAGCGATGTCTGTCTGGAATAGCCATGATTGTGAGCTGCAGGAGTGAGAGGAGGGACCAGTGGTTAGATCGTCTGGAGCTCGTTGGCTTAGCAATTGGCTTGAGCTCATTTGAATGCACTCAGATATCCTTTGTACTAAAGAAGCAAAGTGACAATGTCAATGGAAAACATTAACACTTTATTAGTGAACTTGGTTAGATATGTGCCATTTAACTCATCCATTTTGGTGCTTCTCAGAGATGGTTTCAGAGCCTTGAAGGGGGTAAAGTTTTGTGGTGATACTGTCATGAGTTGTGTGACAGGCACAGAGTAGGGCTCAAGGATGAGGTGAGGTTGCCTGTTGTGCATACCACTTGGTAATAATAATTATGATAAAGCGTCAAGTTTAATAAATGGAGCTTATAGAATATCCTTGAGATGTCTTTATTTGCATATACCTAAAATAATTTAACGGAACTATACATACACTTTTACATTTTTCTTTTTCTTTTTTTTTATTTCAGGGTATTATGAGGGTACAAACATTATGGTTACACTTTATGTCTTTGCCTCACCCAAGCGAGGGTTAAAGGCATGCCCTTCCCCCCTCAGTTGGCAGCTGAGATTTTTCATCATATATTTAAACATTTTCAAATATGTCATTTTCTGCATAGTGCAAATATTGACATTTAAAAATAAAACTGTTAGATCATGCTTTAAATTTTTCCAATACAATGTAAATATCCTATGATTAAATACTCACCAGTATTCATTTAAAATACATGAATAGTTTTAAATATAGCAGCATTAATTTTACTCTTCAAACTAGTATTTTTATTCTACTTCTTCCAAAAATTTTTATCCTAATGTCATGTGTTTTATGCTTGGAAGGATTCTATTGATTACCTTAACATACTTTTCTACAATAAACCATGTATATAAATTGAGATTTAATTTATTAAACATTTCCTGTAACAGTAAGACTGTTAAATGTTAAAAATATCTTCTACATTGAGTTACTGTAATTGGCATAAGTACAGCATTGATCAAAACAGCATAATAGTTTTCAAATTTGATTAATAATTATTAAGCATAAAAGTAATATTTTATTGGATATTCTCTTCTAATGAGGTAAATGTCTTTTTATTCCTTCATTTGCTCATATATCTGTGGATGGATATTACTTATTACTAGAATCACTTAATTGCTGCCTGAGTTCTGCTCCTATTTTTGGTTTTTATAGATATAAGCACTGAGAAATCACATTCACATAAATAAATGGATGGGAATGGAAGGAGCAATGTCACTCAGTTCTTTGATCTTCTTTGGAGATATATGCCCAAATTCACATAGTCATTTGGCATCATAAATTATTTTTAATCTCTTAGCTGACAACTTGATTAGGTCCTCCTCAATTTTGCTGAAAGCAAAGATTTGGAAACCACCTGACTTTCAAAAAAGATTTGTCATGTAGTCATTAGAGTCATTCAGTTTTTCACCATTTCCACCCATATTTGTCCCTTCCTTTGGTGTCATAGAAGTTTATACATCCCAGGGCACTCACCAGAGGTAGACTCTAGATTAGTGAGAGCGGTTCCTTTTTTTTCTAAAGTGGAAGAAAGTAGTTTTTGTCAGAGGAGGTGGAAATAAAAAAATCTGCACAGTGCCTTTTGTGTTCACAAGGAGACTACTGAAAGAAAGGATACTTCAGGAAGTGGGAGACTCAGAATCTCTTGGAAAGTCTTCGTGTAGTACTAGGGGTACATGTAACAGAGATATGACAGACTGAACAGCTCTAGGGTAAACCTCTTCCCCTTAGCTTCACGTCGTTACAGCCTAGAGTGTCCTTCATTGATATTATCCACTTCACATGTTCATATATTGGATGGATATTAGTCACCTATGAGATATGAATATATAGAGTATATAATAAAGGGTAGATGATAGCAAGTGGCCAAATTAGACCAATGTACTAAAATGTCTTTGATAAGAGAGAGATTACATTAGTCCATGGGAAGTAGTGTAAAGAAAATCTATAAGCACTGTAACTGAAACCTTTGATACAGTTCCACATCTGGGAACCTACCTTAATAAAAGTGTACTACATAATCTTATAAAAAATCTTTTTTACAAAAATGTATTGTTATATTATTTACAATGATGAAAAATTGAAATCAACCTAAATACTGCTCATGATGTAGTCATTAAATAATATGATATAATTCTTTAAGAAATATTTTCCAGACATTATAATTATGCTTATGGAGATTACAGAATAATTTCAATAAATGTTTGCTATATTAGTTAATTGAAAAAAATGAGATACCAAATGCTATGTAAAATACAATAAAATATATGAGAAAAATATATGCATATGAGGCAAGACTTCATGAAAATACATGAAGATAATAATAATCATCTTGTATTGATGTCCATGTATTATTTGTTTTCCTTTTTCCTTT
>NW_012154951.1:2913126-2931402 GCF_000956105.1 Propithecus coquereli | reverse complement strand
TTGTTCCTTCTAGGCCTAGTTTGTTGAGGGTTTTTTTTTTCTTTATCATGAAACAGTGCTGGATTTTATTAAATGCTTTTTCTGCATTTATTGAGATGATCATATGGTCTTTGTTTTTGCTTATGTTTATGTGGTAAATCATATTTATATTGATTTGTGTCTGTTAAATGATTCTTGTATCCCTGAGATGAAGCCCACTTGATCATGGTGAATTATATTTTTGATATGTTATTGAATTCAGTCTGTTAGTATTTTGTTGAGGATTTTTGCATCTATGTTCATAAGGAATATTGGTCTGTAGTTTTCTATTTTTGTTGCGCTCTTTCCTGGCTTTGCTATCAAGGTGATATTGGCTTCATAGAATAAGTTAGGGAGGATTTCCTTCTTCTCTATGTTATTAAATAATTTCTGTAAAATAGGTACCAATTCTTCTTTGCAGGTCTGGTAGAATTTGAGTGTGAATCCATCTGGTCCAGGGCATTTTTTTTTTTTTTTTGGTTGGGAGATATTTTTATTACAGCTTCAATCTTGCTGTTCATTATTGGTCTGTTTATGATTTCTATTTCTTCCTGTTTCAGGCTTGGGAGGTTGTGCGTTTCTGGGAATTTTCCATTTCCTCTACTTCTTCTGGTTTGTTTGCATAGAGGTTTTCATAGTATTCATGAACGATATTTTTTATTTCTATGATATTGGTTGTAATGTCTCCTTTTTCATTTCTGATTGAGTTTATTTGAGTCATATCTCTTCTATTTCTGGCTAATCTGGCTAGGTGTCTATCCATTTTGTTTATTAAACAACCTGCTGCTGATGATCCTTGGACCAATGATGAAATTACAATGGAAATCAAAAGATTCCTCAAACTAAACAACAAGCGGCCACAGCTATTAAAATCTATGGCATACACTAAAAGCAGTCCAAAAGGGAAAGTTCATAGCCTTAAATGCTTACATCAAAAACACATAAATTAGCAATCTAATGTCACATCTCAAGGAACTAGGAAAAAAAGAGTAAACCAAATCCAAATCCAGCAGAAGAAAACGAATAACAAAACTGAGAGAGGAACTAAATGAAATGGAAACAAACAAATAACAACAACAACAAAATACAAAAGTTGGAATAGTACTACAGACAAAAAAATCAATGAAACAAAAGTTGTTTCTTTGAGGAGAAAGAATTTTTTTATATAAATTTTAAGGTAACCTAAGTATATAGTGTTTATAAAGTCTACAGTGGTGCACAGTAATGTTCTAGACATTCACATTCACACACTGCTCACTCCCTGACTCACCCAGACCAATTTCCAGTACTGCAAGTCCCATTCATGGTAAGAGGCTTCTACCATTTTACCATATTTTATCTGTTATAGCACAATTTTACTGCACTTGTTCTATGTTTAAATACACAAATAATTACCATTGTGTTACAATTGCCTACAGTATTCTGTACAGTAATGCTCTCTAGAAGTTTATAGACTAGGAACAATAGACTATACCACATAGCCTAGGTGTGTAGTAGGCTGTTCTATGATGTTTGCACAACAACAAAATCACCTAATGATGCATTTCTCAGAATGTATTCCATTGTTAAGCAATACATGACTGTGAATATATGTGTGTGTGTGTGTGTGTGTGTGTGTGTGTATCTCAAACCTGACTAATGCAGTATGTTGTCTTCATCTGGCCTCTTCTCTCCTCTGTGCCTGTGGTTTCAAAAAAAGCTCTTTGAGACTCTTATAGTGCTATCATATACCTTATGAGAAGTCAATAAATTCATCCCCCTCAATAAGCCACCCAACTATTGAGATCTCTTCTAGCTTTCTAAGTCCTATAGGGGGATTTATCTGTTCTCAAATTCTTCCCTCCATTTAGTCATATTTCAGAATACTTGACAATTATTATTTATAATTTATGAATTGACAGGGTGGAATGTTCTAATTTCATTATTAAATGCATTTATCACTCTCTTTTTATGTTCTTTGTTGTTTTCAGTTGGCTTTACAGGGGAGAATTGGGGTAAAAACACTTTCATTTTGTCCAAATTAACTCGAAGCTCTTATATTATCTTTAATGGTGAGAAAGTACACATTCAGTAATAGTAATAATAAAAGGTAAGAATTAGGATTGAAAGGTGAATAATTGGCAAATTTTTCATCAATTTTAAGGTTACAATTGGTAGATATAACAAAACTACAGGGCAAGAATTGCCTAGGCCATGTATCAGAAGAGGGAATGGTTCTTTTTGCTGGAGTAGAGTATGTTTTTGTAGAGTAATGAGAGGTAAGTTTTGAAACACACATAGGAAGAAGATCACTGAGAATACAAAACATGGAGTTTTTTTTATTATTTTGTGGGAAATAAGGAGATATTGAATGAAGATCTTTAAGCAAGAAATAATGCAATCATAGCTCTTCTTCAGAAAGATTAATCTAAGTGTGGTATAACAGATCAAAGGTTTAATGATAAATTGTACACAGGGAATTCATTTGAGGGGTTACTATAATATTCTCTTTATTAGCTTTCTATTTTTCATAATAAATTATGTATGAACATAGCAACTTAAAACAGTTTCTGAGAGTCAGTTGTCTGAGCATAGATTGGAGCACAGAGCACCTTAGTCCTTTGCTTGGGGTCCAACAAACCTGCAGTCAAGAAGTTACCTGGGGCTATTTTATCATCTGAGGACTGAGCTTCTCTTCCAAGTTCACTCAGTCTTTTGGAAGTTCTCATTTTCTTACAACTGTAGAACTCATGGCAACTTGCTCCTCAAAGCCAGCAGAATAAATTCTGACCTCAAGGAAAACCTAAACCCTCTGGTAAGGACTTTGAGACATCCAGGATAATCTCCCTTTTGATTACTTTTAACTTATTTGGGCCTTAATTACATCTGTAAGATCCCCCTACCTTTGCTTTATAGTGTAATCTAATCAAGGGGGTGAGACCCCCTTACATTTGCCATATAATGTAACTTAATCAAAGGACTATCTTAGAATTCTGCTTTCCATAAACTGTATAAGACATGTTGGGCAGAATAAGCACAGCGTCTCTATAGACGTGTTCTAACACAAGTTTGTGTAGAAATAAGCAAGCAAACAAACAAACAAATTCAGGGTGATAAGTGCAAAAACAGAAGTGTGTACAAGGTACCATAGTAGTTTGGAAAGAACTGACAGTTCTTTCTGGAAAAAGAAAAACCAGAGAGAGCTTACTTCAGGAGGTCTTTCTTGAAGGACATGTAAGATTAACAAAGTTAACAAATACAGAACAGATAGGCAAAGCAAGATGAATGATTATCAGCAGATAAAAGATATTTTTGATCCTTACAATATTATATTTATATTATTATAATATTTTACTAATTACATAATTTTACATTAATTTTGATTTAAAAATATTGTATTAAAACATTATTTATTTTTGTTATTGCTTTTTTTGGCATCCTCTTAAATTTTGCAACTTAGGCAGATGCCTCACTCTCTTAACCCTAATTCCTCACTCTGAGCATCAAGTAGCAGGACTTCCTAGGAAACTGCAATGGCTTAGATATTGCTGAAGTGTAATGTGAAAGTGGGGGTATTACAGGAGACAGTTAGAAAAACTGGCTGGAGCAAGATCATGAGAAGTCTTACTCTGTTTTCTGAGGAAGATCTTTGAAGATTTTACCCTGAGGATACAGGGAAGAGCCACACTTTTAAACTGGAGAGAGACCAGATGGGACTATCATTTAGATAGATTATCCTGGCAGAAGTGTCAAGGCTAGTCTGGAAGGGTTTGCTATTCTCCATTAAAGGAGAACAATTAGGAGGCTATTGCAGTGGTCACACGAGGTAAGTAATTATAGTTATGTTACCCATAGTATTTGGCTCACTGAAAAGTATTTTAATTTTGGGATATACCAGCAGAAACTGCAAATTTCTTTTTGGAGAGCATGTTAGATGGCTTTTTTGACTCTCTAAGTGGTAGACCTTATGCTAATGTGATTCTTTTATAGCAATCACATTTATGGCTGAAGCATTTCTGTAACTATATGCAGCTTATTTCACCTGAGAAATGTTTTTGATAAGATACAATGTTCTGATGTGTGATGCCAGGATTGAGTCTGAGCCTATAGTTTTTATTGCATTCATATGCAGCGATGTTAAGTTAGGAGTAAGGCAAATGAATTCTCGCCATACAAAATTGAACAACCCAGCTTTATAATTGCTTCAGGATAGTCGATTGCCTATTTTGTATCTGTTCAAAGTACCCAAAGGAAATCATGCTGGGGCCATTGAAAATACCACACTCTGCAGATGGAGATCATAACTATATGGTATTGGCTGTATATTTAACATACAACTAGTGAAAACTGATTCAAGACAAGGAGCCAGGATTACAATTGGATGCTTGATTGGAAGGGCTGATATTAAGTAAGAGGCCAATCCATAAAAGACTATTTTACGTAGTAAAGTACTGGCCTATTAAAAAAAGTATTTACTGACTTGAACGATTTTAAATATGTGCAACATAAATGCTGATAGAATCATAAGGCCCTTTATATGTCAGTGTTATTTAATATCTGTGATTCTAGTTCTCATCCCACACCTCCATCCTTTGAGACTTTTAAATTACATAACTGTACCAGTCTCAGATTGTTTTATCATTTATTGATAGAACTTAAAGACTCTAGTTAACTTTATTTATTGGAGTGTTTCTTTTCCAATTAGAACAGGACTTCAATTTTTTAGTGTTTCTTGTCATATGGAATGACTATCAGTTAACTAGAAAATGTCATGATCGATTTATGGAATTAGGTATATAGTTCTTAATTTTAGGGTTAATTGAAAACTTTTGGAAAGAAAAGAAGACTGTAAAGAGCAAGCCCCAAATGTTCATGTTTCTCTAGCACCTGTAGTACACATTGCTGAGCTAATCTGCTGTAAAATTTTGACTTCTCTGAACATGCAGGTAATGAGGTACGATCCCCAAAAGAAATTGCTCAAAGACTCAACCCAAGAGCAAGGAGGAAGGGAAATGCAAATCAAAATCACTGTAAGATACTACCTTACACCTGTTAGGATGGCTATTATCCAAAAGTCAAAAGATAATAAATGTTGGTGAAGGTGTGGAGAAAGGGAACTCTTGTAACCTGCTGGTGGGAATGTAGATTGGTACAGTCATTATGGAAAATAGTATGCAGGTTTCTAAAGAAATTAAAAATGGAACTACCATATGACCCAGCAATTTCTCTTCTGGGCATATACTCAAAGAAAATGAAATCACCACCTAGGAAAGATATCTGCACTCCCAGGTTCACTGCAGCTTTATTCATAATAGCCAAGTTATGGAAATACCTTGAGTGTTTGTTGATGGACGAATGGATAAAGGAATTGTGGCACATATACACAATGGAATATTATTCAAGCTTATAAAAGAAGGAGATTTTGCTATTTGTCACAACATGGATGAACTCAGAAGACATTATGCTAAGTGAAATAGGCCAGACACAGAAAGAAGAATATTGCATGATTTCACTTATTGTGGAATCTAAAATATAATAATAATAATAATTAAATATACAGAAAGAACAAAACAGTGTTTGCCAGGGGCAGGGAAGTAGGGAGAAAGCAGGGAGATATTCGTCTAATGATCCAAAGCAGCAAATATGTAGGATAAAGAATTTAGACTTCTAATGTTTGTATATGAGAGCTATAGGTATTATAATTGCACTGTATTTGGGATTCTGCTAAATGAGTAGATTTTAGCTCTTCTTGACACAAAAACAAACAAAAAGGTAAATATGTGAGATAATGGATATATTGATTGTCTTCACTATAGTAACATTTTTACTATCTATATGTATCCCATAAATCATGTTATATACCTTAAATATGCACAATAAAATTTATTTAAAGAAAAAAAAAGATGAAATAGGAGCACTTTCATATGTGGCGTTATTTCAGAAGCTCAAAAACGGTCTTCCTGCCTCTGGAATGCTCCATATTTAAAATCCCACTGCATACAACACAATCTTTTATTACTTAACAGAATTTGAAAAGCAAGGTTTAAAACATAAATCTTCCTGGCAGAGTTTACATTTCAATTAAATTTTTATTAAAGTAAAAATTACTGGTAGCTGAGCATTTTCTGAGAGATCACTGTGATCACAGAAAAGTACGATATCCTAAGTTGGAGGATGCCTTTTTGGAGGGAAGGGAAAGGTGGAGAAAAAGGAGACACGTTGATCACTCTCCCAGTTTACCTTTGCCCATTTTACTCAAGAACAACAACAAGCACAAGATCAAATTTTTACATGGAAATGAAATACGTTGCTTTACTGAAAACATCAAATGGCACAAAAATGTATAAAATAAAATGGAACTCTTACGGTGGATCTCCAGTCTTTAGACTGCTCTCTGGAAACAGCCATTTCTAGGAAATTTTAAAATACATTTCTGCAGAAATATTCTCAGAATATATAAGCATATGTGCATATGTAATGTACTAGGATACATATATATTAATATTATGTGCATATATGTGTACAATTCTCAGTTACACAAATGAGAATAGACAGTACCTTACTTCTCTTAACAATGTGTCTTTAAGATTTCTCTTTATCAGCATACGCTGGGTTCCCTCTTTGTCTTTAGTACCCGCAGAGACAGGGTTTCGCAATCTTGGCATTATGGCCATTTTGAGACAATTTTTTGTTCTGAAGGGCAGTCATGTGCATTGCAAGATGGTTAGCCGTATCCCTGTCCTCTACCCACTACATGCCAGTTGCACCTCCGCAGTTGTGCAAGACAAAAATGTCTCTAGACATTGCCAGCTCTCCCCTGGAGCATCTCCTGGTTGAAAAACTCCACTGTAGAGTATCCTATCATATAAATATATACTCCCTTTTGATAAACATTTAGATTATTCCCAACTTTTGAGATCATAACAAAGGCTGCAATGAATCTTCCAAATCCATGTCTTTGAGTAAATGGATAAGCCTATCTATAGGATAAATTCCTAGATAAATTCTCACCTCAAAGGGGAGGTATACTTTTCATTTCTATAGATATCACCAGATTGCCCTTCTTTATAGATATTTTGCACATTTGCCTTAGAGCCAGTCTTGTAAGAATCACTTGCTGATCTCGGGGTGGAGGAGAGAACAAAAGGAGGCTCAATACATATTTTAATCACATATTCAAAAATTCTAAAGATGATGACAGCAGCACAGCCACCAATTGCATTGACCAAGGCTAACCTGGAGCAGAAGGTGACATGTCAAATGTTTAGATTTCAAGGAGAAAGGAAAGAGAGAGAGAGAGAGAGAGAGAGGAGGAAAGGCAGAAAAGCAGGAGGTGAAGGGGAAGTAAACATTGACTACATGTCTTCTGTGTCCAGCTGCAGTGACATGCACTTTACATATGTTACCTCCAGTGTGTTAGGAATTATCATTATGGCCCCTGCAGGGATTGGCTTAGGTCTCTGGGCACAAAACCAAACCAGGTGAGCAGGCTTTATTTAAGAACTAAACACTTACAACATCAGTGCAGGTGCAGTTTCTTTTGTTCAAAGGCTAGAGCCACCTCCTCAACACCCTGAAGGTAGACTCTGTTTCATAGCTGGTATATTTTATTGAAATAGCCCATTCCTATAGTCCTTCCAAGGTCCTGTGATAGATGCTTATGTTCTATGTCAAGCCAAAAGTCACAAACCAGTGGCTGGAATGTTGGACTTGCTGATGAATACAGGGTTTTTTTGGCTCCTACAAGTGTTATTAAAAATTGAACGGACATTTAAAAATTGAGAGATATAATACAAAGTCTTGAATTCTGATTTATCTCTAAAAAGATGAAAGTCTCCAGCACTAAGTGGACATTCCATCTGACAACAATTGTCATGAGCTGAGTGAGCAGCAGATGCTCCTTGAGACAGGGCATACGCTCACCAATTTATCCTATTCTCCACCACTCCCTATGGCCTCCCTGATAGACAGGCGTAGGCTCAGTTGCTATTGAAACAACATCCATGAGGTTCATCTTCCAGTTGAGAAGTTTCTTGCTGTAGACATTCTTAAGTCATGGGAAAATGAAAGCTAGATAGGAGCCACCCACTCTTAGGAAAATAGGAGAGAAATAAAGCTTAGCTCAGTGGTTCTCAAACCTGTCTGTACATTAGAAGCACCTGCAAAAGTTTTTTTTTTTGAAGCATGGATCTTGACTCTCATCTCCTCACTGTCACTGACTTGAGAAAGATCCCAGTCATCTGAGGTTTTTAAAGGCTCCCTAGTAATACTAATGTAGAAGAAAGATTGACCCATCTGAGACCTAATCTAGGTCAATATTTGTATAACCTGGCACCTGAAGCATTTGAGCCTTGGATTCCCTGCCCCACGCTAACCTCTCTCACCACACTGCTTGACAATGGTCACTTAAGTCTCGTTCACTGCAGTGCAGTGTATAATCAAAGCAAAGCACACTGCAGGACATAATAGACACGAAATAAACCTTCAGTAGTTTCTTACTCACCTGGAGTCCAGGTCATTCCTCCTTTTTCCTCAAAATTTACCTAACCAACCCAGTACATACTATCTTCAATATACCATATCTATTCCTCTTTGTCGTGCCCATTTCTTCCTCTCATTAGCAATCACAATTTGCAAATGAAAAAATTGAATCTCGGAAAGCTCAATGAACTTGGGGAAGATCATCTTCCTAGCAAGGGGAAACTCAGTATTGAATTTAAATCCTGCTGATTGCAAAACTCTCGTGCTCTCTTCACCATACTAATTTGTCCCACAGTATCCTTCCCTCTCTTATTTTTGGAAGTCCTTTAACTGGAGACAAAGCCATTTATTTCACAATGACAAAGAGAGCCTGAGGGAAAATGCCTCTGAAGGGGGCAAAGTAATAAAATAAAACCACACTGATGCACAAATGACTAATTGCACTTCCTTTCACGAAAGTGGATTGGGATTTAATGTTACAACACTACTTTTGTCTGGTTATAGGGGTTTACATGCTTGTTGTAAAAAAATTGGAAAATAGAGAAAAATAGAAGGAAGAAATTTTAAGTCACTAGGAAATTACCACTCTTGAAAACCATGCAATATTTTGATGTTGTTCTTCAATTTGTTTCTTCTTATCCATTTATCTCGAAATGGAGATCATGTGGCAGACACAATTTTCTCTCCAAATTCATCACCTAATATTATATACTGACTATTTCCCCAATTCATTGAAAATTTTTTGAAAGATTTCTAATGGCTGCAAAATATCTTGTGAAGAACTGCTACAATTTATTTAAGCAGTTTTAATACAGGATGCTAGAGATAATTTTGAGAGATGTGAGGGTATTTTATAAACGGACAAGGGAACATAGGGTTTCTATGCCAGCTCTGTATCAATATTCACTGACCTGGTTTGCTTCCCAAGAACCACAGCTGTGGCTGCTCATGGTTGACTATTTGATTTGGATTTGAACTGCATCTTTGGACGGTTTGGATTATGCCAGTCTTTAAGGAGAGCAAGATTGAACTTAGAATAGAGAAAAAAAGGAGGAAACAGAGTCAAAGAGGGATTATTTTATTGAGTTGGAAATGCATAGATTTTTTTTTCTTCCTTTTGAGAACAGCTACAAGAGGGCAGTCTGCACTCTCTAATGGGTCACACAGGGAGATATAGAAGATGAATCTGGCATTTGAATATCTTATTTTTTAAACTAGCACTATCACTAATTAATTATGAGATTTTAAACTACAACACTTAAGCATTATTTATTAAGCATTATATCCTTAATGGTTAGCATACATAAACATGCTAACCATTAAGGATGTAATAATGGGCAAAATAAACACACAATTCACCTTCTGGATGATTTGGAAGATAACAATATTTTATACTCCTATTTTCTCATTTATAAAATAAGGGAATCTCTGTAGTCCCTTTCAGTGATAAAAGTATTATTTTCTCAGTTTATTCACCAATTCAAGAAATATTTATTAAATGCTTACTATATTTCATGCACTTTGCTAGTTGTTGTTGATGCAAAATCACATTATTATGTCTTAAGAACTCACAGTGAGAGTGGGTCATAGAAACATAATTTACAATAAAGTACAATAGCTTGCCATTCTGGTAGTATTCCTAGGGTGATTAGGATCATATTGAGGAAAGATCTGTTTTTCTAAGAGGGAATGGGAAGTCTGCAAAAAAGTGTAGCAGAGAAGACACTGAGTTGTCATAATACTTGAGATAAAGGTTTCCACGCAGAGAACCTGAAAAGGGGCACATGGCAAACACAGGAGCACAGGAGTGTGAAATGACATTATGTATTCAGGAAGTGATTGGAATGTAAGTTTTTTTTTTAGTTTATCCATCCACAAACATTTATTGGATGCCAAGAATGCTAGGCATGGCACTGAACCCTGGGAAGAAATAATGATCAACAGAAATATGCACCCTGACTTCAGGGGGCTTAATGTTTTTGGTGGAAACACACAATAGACAAATCATCACACACAAATATATAATTGCAAGTAGTCACAAGAACTAGGAAAGAAAATTCTTGGAATTACCCCAGGAGGCTTCCCCGGGGAAGGTGATAATTGATCAATGTGCAAAATAGCTCTGAAAAAAGAATGGCAAATGATAATTTGGTGATTTGAGGATTTATAGTGTCGTGTGGCTGAAGCATAAGGACCAGGGGGATGGGCACAAGGTGAGTCTGAACTGGAGAACGGGGCCCAGTCAAAAAAGCCTATGGGCCATCTTGGGCCAGAATCGAAGCTTATTGAGGTCTTTGATAATACTTAACATTTACTAATTCAGCCTTGAAGTCCTATGTTATCTGTCCTGTACCTACTTCCCAAATTTCTTCTTTTGTTCCATTTCTCCTACAAAGTGGACCTCTGGGATTTTCTACCAGCTACTTCTTTATTTGGAACTGCTCTTTGCCCATTCTCATGGTTATTATGATACTTCCAGACTCATCACACACTCTGACTCTTGGTGATTGATCTTAGTGATGCACATAATCGAAAGTAGGTCAATCATAGTACCCCTTGCTTTAGGTTATAGTTTTGATCCTAGTGGGTCGAGGGGATTTTCCAATAAGTTTCTTCTGTGATGATTTTTCTTTATTTACAATTGCAAAGGATACATGGTAATCCATGTGTCATTAGTCATTACTGACATAGAGTTCCAGTAATTTTGTATTTATTGACACCAGCAACTTATGAGTAGAGAAATAGAACAGGTTCACCTGGGCCCTCATAGTCATGCCTGGACTGTACCTAAACAATCAGTAGTATACATGTGGAAAAAGAATGTCCAGGAGACACCACCCACGTTCACACCATGATGCATATTTACAGATTAGCCTTAGGGAGGGTAGAAAGTATCTAATATCTACAAGTGACAAAAAATATATCTTGAGACCTCTATACCTGGGAGCTGGGGTGGGAAGTGTGAATACCACAGGGCAGGTCTATACCCTGATTCCCCCAGGAAGAGTCTTGAGGAAACTCTTCATGCTAGGATCACCAATATCATCCGAAGACCTAGTACTATCTCTGCAAACTGGCTTAGTCTAGTTCACTGCTGAATTCACTTCCTTCACCAAAAAACATCATTGGTCCAACCTAGCATTTTCAAAGCAAAAGAAGGCTAAAGAGACTCATTTTGGCAATCTAAACAATGGTAACTTACATAGTACATGCAAAATCCCACTGATGCAGATTCTCTTTCATGGGAGGCTTTTGGGATTCCCTGAATGGAGTAGAAGTTCTAGAAACAAATAAAACTCCACATAAACCTTGTCTGAAGAAAATGCCTCCTTTATCTAAGAAAGCTATTCCCCAGGGCCATATGTGAGAAGAACATATGCCCATCCATCCCAAATATGGACCACAGACAGGACAGATGTTATAGCCAAACCAGCTTCACACTCCCAAGGAAGTGGAATTTCCCATCTGTAATAAAGTCTTAAGGTTTCTGCTACTAAAAGGAGAGCTTAAATTTTTACTTCCTAAATTAATTAAATACTCATTTCGAGGGGGTGGAGAGGAGAGATGTTAACAAGCATAATGCAGAAAAAGCTCAAAATAATTGTGTGGCTAATTAGGTTTACAAAATGTTGTACTAAATATACATGAGACTTTTCAGAGCCTTTAAAAAGTTAATTTATATTGTGACTATCTGAAAAGGTAAAATTATTATTATTTCCAAAATTTACTTAACTAGGGAAACCTTTTTGTTCTACCCAGATTCTTGAAGGACTAATCCTTATGATAATACCACAAGTACTAATTGAGCATTTTATATGTGCTAGGAACTTCAGTAATTGGTTGCACAAATTGTCTCATTTAATGCTCAGGACAAGGCTAAGATGTAGAATCTATTACTCTCCTCATTTTATGGGGACAAAAACTACAGCTCTGTGTATTTAGCATCTTTCCCAAGTTCACACTGCTTGTGAATAGAGAGGCTTTCATTGTAACCAAGGTATTCTGACTCCAGAACTTGTGCTGTTTGTTAACCATCTGATATTGCTACTCATAGCTTGTTTGAACAGCGTGAAGAAAAGCTAACGTAGAATATAGAACTCTAACGATGCTTGCCTTCTCTATGAGTTGGTCTTTTATAACCTGGACTATGTTATTTTGGAAAACATGATTTTCCTAGAAGCACTTTGGTCTATTAGCATCAGATATCACAAATCATATTTTCAATGAATTCCCCAATACTTCTACAAGGAAAATTATCAAATACTTTTTTCTTAAAATACAACATTGTGGAAAACTTTAACAGTATTTTCCCAGTTTCCCTCACCTTGATGTAGGAGGGGCTGTAATTCCTTCGGAAAAGAATCTTTGGGAACTGTACATACTCTTACTAAAACAACACAAAAGCAAGAATGCACTCGAATTCTTCCTAGGCTCCCATCTCTTTCAGATCACATCCTAATCCAGACAAGCTTTATCTTGAAGTTGAGGAGCTCTCGATTTTATTGTAATAAAAGCATACTAGAATCTGAAAAAAAGTGGTACGTTATTGTAATTTTCCTGATGCTGATGCTATAGTAAAGTTCCTGGCCTTCTCATAATAGTGAGCCTCCTGACTGAATTTGCACATAATACTGGGAGAGAAGGTGCACTCAGCAGTAACTGCTAAGAGTGGCTTGGTTTGTATATCTGCCCCTTATCATGTTTTATTTGTATGATACTATGACTGTTGTTGGAATTTAACCTGAACTCCAAGGAAAACAGAGGGTGAAATTCTTGGGTAGAGGATCTCTTTGAGAACGTCCTTGATGCATAACATCCTGAGGGAGATGCAATAGGTTGGGATTAGGATTTCTCTTTATTCTTTTGCAATGTGACAAAAGAGAAGTAGATGTAATCCTGTTAAACTATCAGGAAATGTTAATTTGCCTCTATATTCTCAGGTGAGGAAAGAGGTTCTAACTTGAATCAGATACCCTGATAACAGCAATATTAGATTAGGCATAGAGAAAAACAGCAAGGACCTCCACACTTTCTGTGAAGATGCTGGATTTGTGTGAAAGTAGGTAAATACTTAGATGAGCTTTTTGTAGGCAACCCTCACCTAAACTTCCAAAGTATATTGACATCTAAGAAAATCCCTGATTTGTAAATAGCTTTATATTTTATAAAACAATTTTATGTATGATGACTTTAATCTTTACAGCACTCTATGAAAGCTATTATTATTTCTCTACTTTGTGAATGAGAAAAAAGGCATAAAGGGGTTAAATGATTTGGTCAGTGTCATGCAGATAGTTAATGGTCACACTAGGTATGAAAATTAGGTCCCTGCTTGGCACTCTTTTTACTATATCTCTCAATAACCCTCCAAAGCTCACCAACATTCAAAGAAATACAAAATGAGGAAACATAATTTACACCAATAAAGAGACTCCATTTGACTATTAAATTAGCAAATGTATTTTTAAAATTACAATGTTCAAATTAAAAGATATGAGATCTGTCATTCTCATACCTGCCTAGTGGGGGTGTATATTGGCCCAAGCAAGTTGGAAATCAAATAAAGTTTGCATGCAGCAGAGTTTGAAAAGCTTTGTATCTTTTCATCTAATAATTCTACTACAGGTAATCCATCTTTAGTTAAAATGGAAAAAAAGAAAATTTGTTGAAATTTATTTTTAATGGTGATTAAAAAGTAATAATTTCCCAAAGAGTATACTGACTTAAAGCTACACTAAGAAATGGAATATTATCCAACCATTAAACTAATGTTTATGAGGTGTTTTTAATAACATGGAAAATGTTGCTATAAAGGTAAGAGAAAATGCAGAACATATAAGTATATACATTTGGGGAATATTCATACAAAGAAAATATAAATAAATAACAGGAATCTTATCAGTAAATGGAATCGTGGAATTGTGATTGATGATATATTTTACTTTCTGCTCTCTATGCATTTTGAAAGTTTACCAGATGATCATATTTTTATAATTTAAAACCAGATGTTTATTCTTTATAATGTGAAAAATGTATTTTTCAAAGCCAGATTAAACTATTGGGTACCCTAAAATGATATTCTGACTAGCACTTTTTCTTGAAATCGGGAAACCTGGCTGTGTAACTGTTGAACATGGATTATGTTAGATGATCTCTAAAGTTCCTTTCTGCATTTGTTTCCTGTGACCATTGTGCAAGAATAACAATTTACCAGTTTTTCACTGACCAACATTCAAGTCTTTCTTCCTAATAGCATGTGGAGGTCCCTTTGGGGAAATTTCCCATTGTGTGTAGTTTGGGTGTGAGAGGCAGGGCTTCATTTTCATTCCCTTTTCTTCTCTTTCTTACCAATGCCAGGAAGCTTTGAGGCTTTTTTCTCTTTCATTTTTAAAATTTGCTTTTATTTTTGTTTTCTATATCATTTTTAAAAATTTTATTATCTTAAAAATTTTTAAGTGTATGACATATTAATTTTGACCGTAAACAAAATGTTGTACAGCAAATCTTGAGAGCTTATTCATCTTGCTTGACTAAAACTTCATGCCCATTGATTAGTAACTTCCCATTGCCCCCTCTCTCTAGCCCCTTGCAACCACTCTTTTAGTCTATGAATTTGACTATTTTAGATACCTCATGTAAGTGGAATCATGCAGTATTTGTCTTTTTGGGACTGGCTTATTTCACTCAGCATAATGTCCTCAAGGTTCATCCATGTTGTCACATACTGCAGAATTTCCCTCTTTTTAAAGGCTAAATAATATTCCATTGTATGTATATACCATGTTTTCCTTATCCATTCATCTGTCATGGCCGTTTATTAATAGGTTGTTTTCACATTTTGGCTATTGTGACCAATGGTGAAATGAACATAGGAGTGCTAATATGTCTCTGAGATCCTAATTTCAATTCTTTTGGATAAAAACCCAAAAGTTGGATTGCTAGATCTTATGGTAGTTCTATTTTTAATTTTTTGAAGACTCTCCAATTTGTTTTCCAAAGCAGCTGCACTATTTTGCATTCCCTGCAACAGCGCACAAGGTTCTAGTTTCTCCACATCATCACTGACATTATGCCATCTTTAGATTTTTTTGATACCAGCCATCCTGACAGGTGTGAGATAATATCTCATTGTAGTTTTGATTTACATTTCCCAGATGATTAGTGACTTTGAGCATTTTTTCTTAACCATTTTGGCCATTTTTATATCTTCTTAGGAAAAATGTTTATTTGTGTACTTCATCAGCTTAATAGTTTTTTTTTAAATATTGAGTTGTAGAAATTCTTATTTAACCCTATATCAGGTTTGCAAATATTCTATTCTATTCTGTAGGCTGCCCTTTCACTTTGTTAATGGTTTCCTTTGCTGTGCAGAAGATTTTTAACTTACTGTAGTCTCACTTGTTTATTTTTTTTTATTGCTTGTGTTTAATTTTGCCTGTGCTTGGTCTCATAACTATAAAATCATTTCCAAGACAAATGTCATAAAGCTTTTCCCTATTTTTTCTTCTAGGGGTCTTATACTTTTGGGTCTTACACTTAAGTCTTTTATCTATTTTGTATTGACTTTTTTTTGAGTCCAGATTTATTCTTTTGCATGTTGATATCTGTTTTTTTAAGCATCATTTGTTGAAGAGAATATTCTTTCCCCATTGTGTATTCTTGGCACCCATGTCAAAAATCAGTTTACTGTATATGTGTGGATTTATCTTGAGGTTGTCTATTCTGTTCCATTTTTCTATATGTCTTCTCTATGCCAGTAGCTCACTGTTTTGATTACTGTACCTTTGCAATATATTTTGAAATAAGAAAGTATGATGACTCCAGCTTTATTATTCTTTGTCAGGATTAATTTTGCTATTTGTGATGTCTTTTGTATGGTTCCAGATGAACTTTAGAATTTAATTTTTTAAAAAACAACAGTGGGGTTTTGATAGAGATCGTATTGAATAGGTAGATTGTTTTGGGTAGTATGGACATGAAGACATAGAAAATCTGAGCAGATCTGTAACTAGTGTGGAGATTGAATAAGTGATAAAATACTTCCCAACAAAGAAAAGCCCCAGATCACATGGCTTCATTGGTGAATTTTGGCAAACACTAAATAAAGAATTAGTGACAATCCTTCTCAAATTTTTCCAAAAATTAAAGAGGAGAGAGAAGACTTCCAAACTCATTTTATGGAGTTAGCATTACCTTGATACCAAAGCTAGTTAAGGACACTATAAGAAAAGAAAATTGCAAGTTAATATCATTGATGAATATAGATGCAAAAATCCTCAACAAATTACTAGAAAACTAAATCAACAGCACATTAAAATGATCATACACCAGGACCAGGTGCTATTTACCCCTTAGACGCAAGGACTTTTCAACATATGAAAAGAGGATAAAGGTTAAAAATCACATAATAATTTAAACAGATGCAGAAAAAACATTTGACAAAATTCAATGTCCTTTTATGATAAAAAATCGCAACAAATTAGGTAGAAAAGAAATGTTCCTCAACACAGTAAAGACCATTTATGACAATCCCACAGCTTCCATCATACTCAACAATGAAAAGCTGAAAACGTTTCCTCTAAGATCAGAAAGGCAAGGCAAGGATGTACCCTTTTACCACTTCTATTCAATATAGTACTGAAAGTATTAGCCAGAGCAATTAGTCAAGAAAAAAAAAATCCACATTGGAAAGGAAGAATAAATTTGTTCCCGTTTGCAGATGACATGGTCTTATATATAGAAAATCCTAAAGATTACATTAAAATTTTTAGAACTAATACATGAATACAGTGGTCTTATCCACAGTTTTGCTTTCTATGGTTTCAGTTACCTGTGATCAAACAGGGTCTGAAAATATTACATACAATAAGATATTTTAAGAAAGAGAGGGGGGGAGAGAGAAAGAGAGAGAGCGAGAGAGAGACCACATGCATATAACTATTATTACAGTATATTGTTGCAGTTGTTCTATTTTATTATTATTGTCATTAATTTCTTACTGTGCTTAATTTATAAATTAAACTTTGTCCTAGATATGCATGGCTAGAAAAAAACATAGTAAATACAGGGCTCAGTATTATCTGCAGTTTCAGGCATCCATGGGGTGTCTTGGAACATACCTAACCTGTAGATAAGGGGAGAATACTGTATAGTAAAGTTGTAAAATACAAAATCAACATACAAAAACAATTATGTCTTTATATACTAACAGTGAACTTTCTGAAAAAGAAACCATGAAAATAATCCCATTTACATATATAATAATACTACTTAAAAGAACAAATCCCAGGGGAGGAGCCAAAATGGCAGATGAGACAAGCTACCAGTCAGAAGGTCTCTGCAAAAAAGACAAATTTTAGAAGAAAGAGAAAAAAAATAAGAGAGCAGAGAAACATAGATCGGGTGAGGGTAGGAAGGAAGGGTGCCTGAAACTACAGGAGACTCCACAGGAAGATGTTGCGGAGGAGAACTGGAAGGAGAGAGGTCCCCAGAGGCTTGAAGACGAGCGACAAGGGTAGGTGGAGCGGTTAACTTCCCTCTCCCTTGCATCTTGGACAGTTGGTGGCTCCTGAGCGGCTGGAGAGACCTGCTGACACCAGCCCAGAGACGGCTGCCGCCAGTGAGCAATGGCCTCCTGCAAACTCAGCGCCGGGCTCCCAGCCCCCTCGGGGCACCTCCCCGGGCGCAGACCCGAGCCTAGCGGCAGACGCCATAGTGCTCCATTCTCTCCTTCCCCCTTCTTACCTGTGCGTGCCCAGCAAGACAATTTAGCCACCACACGGAGGCATCTCCAAAGAA
>NW_012154951.1:2892347-2892677 GCF_000956105.1 Propithecus coquereli | reverse complement strand
TGAGAACCCAGATATAAAACTGTCCTCATATAGCCACCTAATCTTTGACAAAGCAGACAAAAACATACACTGGGGAAAAGAATCCTTATTCAATAGATGGTGCTGGGAAAACTGGATGGCCACATGTAGAAGACTGAAGCAGGATCCACACCTTTCACCTTTCACAAAAATCAACTCACACTGGGTAACAGATTTAGACCTAAGGAGTGAAACTATTAGAATTCTAGAGGAGGATGCTGGAAATACTCTTCTAGACATTGGCCTAGGCAAATAATTTATGAAGAAGACCCCAAAGGCAATCACAGCAACAACCAAAATAAATAAATGGGA
>NW_012154951.1:2886067-2889105 GCF_000956105.1 Propithecus coquereli | reverse complement strand
GTAATGGGTTTACCAGGATAATAAATATATATCTTTATATTATACATGTATTTCTTCAAAAGAATACAAATAAAGCCAGAATCCCTTCAAAAACAGTAGGGCAGGGCAGGAGGCTCCTAGAGTGTGACAGGAAGTCTGTGTTAACCATTAACCCATCTCCATCTCTCTGTCCTCCCTCTTGTCCCAGCTTACCTGCAGTGGGAATGGCAGGAGCTGCTGTCAGCGTTCCTGCAGAAGAGGTTACAGCAGGAGGATGACACAGCACTTCCAGGACTCCAGAGAAACAGAGAACCTCTGCTTCTTTTTTAGAGCACAGATAACGCCCCTTGTATAGCCACTTATAATTTTATCTATTCCCAGGGATAAAAAATTTCTTCCTTATTTCTTCCTAGCTGTGACAATTCCCTCCTCCAAACCCTGGACAGTGTCTCCTTATCTCTATATATCAGATGACAACTTTATTACTGAACCTCAGTGGTCACAGTAGGACTCCAACTTGCCTTTCTCCACCTTCTTTTGCCCTTAGCCCACTATCACTGTTTTAAGCAGACAATTCTCTTCCCTGCCCTAGTTCCACTGTGTCCTGTCTCAGAGACATCATCCCTTTTGAATTTTTTTACGTAACCATAGTCCACCCCAATTTCTACTCAACACCAAAGTGAGACCCTCTCATGCCTTCTTTTGTAGGTAAAATTTTACATTAATTCTTTGTGGTTTTTTTTTTTTTTTTTTCCTGTCCTTACTATGTGCCAGGAATTCTAAGCACTGAATGAGATCCACAAGAATGATGGGGTCACACATAGTGCCTGTCCTCAGAGCTTGCGGTCTAGTAGAGAAACAGAAAGTTAATTACAGTGCATATGACAAGCAGTGGAGGTAAACACAAGATCCTATGGGAATAAGAGTAGGGACTTTAACTGACATTTCTGGGATCAGGATGTCTTCCTGGATTAAGTAAGGACTAAATGAGCTGGTAGGAGTCAGCAAGGTGAAATAGGTGGCTGTAATAATCCAAGGAAACAGGCTTTTCTTTTCTTTCTTTTTCTGTCAGCTGTATAGTTAATTCATGCACATTGTGAAATTTTTGAAAAATAGAAAATGATAAAGAAAAGAAAAACAATTATCTTTAGTCCTCCATTTAAGTACCATTAACCATTAAAATTATGGCACTTTTTTTCTAATCTTGGGGGTGTGTGTGGGAGGTATAATGTAGAGATATGCTAAATTTTATATTTTTCAAATTATTTACTGTGTATACAATTTTGAATACTGCATTTTTTTCACTAAAAATTGTACTATAGGCTTTGTTTCACTCCATTAAAACTTTCAAAAACATCATTGTAATGGCTCATTTGGTTTTTCTACATGAGTCCCTCCTGTAGTCACTCCTGTAGTCACACAAGTAAACTCTCTTCTCTATTCCTTCAAATCAAACTTGCCTTCCTGGCACTCCCTTGGAATTGATAGTATTAGTCATATGTGAATCTCCATGATTTGCACGAATTTAGAGTGGCCCAATGCCCCCAGATGGTTAGATCAAACACGCCTAAAGACAGGGCATTCCAGGCATCCTCTTTCACTGCCTTTAGGACTGCCTTCCACAAGTGGTGTTCCTGACTAATCTATTGATTGATGTTCCTTTAAAATATAAACAGGAATCAAAAGTTAACATACTGGCTGAATCTACTCTGAACCTCATTTGACTCCTTTTGTTGGGCAACACCAAGTACCTCACACTTTGAGTTATTGATTTTTCCAGTCGTCATTTGTCCTGGAACTTCCCATTTAATTGGGATTAGGATAAGGGTTAGGACATCATGTACCAGGTATCTGCTATGCTTCCCTTCTTGCTAAAATGGTTAATTCAATGGCAAATTGATGACATTAATGCAAAATCCATGTGTTGAAGTTACCATTATTATATCTGTAATGTCTCATATCATAATCATTGTCACTAGTATCAACATGATGATTATCATGGATACCATTCACAGTATGCTTCCTAAGTACTGGTCATTGTGCTTAGCATATGTTCCATATTATATTAATGAAATTTCAAAATATCCCCCTGAGGTAAAGTGTTAGTTGCATCCCTCCTTCTAAGAATTTAAGTGAAAGAGCCAACTAATAAATGAAATGGCTGGGCTGATGGTTGAACCAGATTTATTGATTCCAGAGTGTGTAATTTCAAAAAAGAAAGAATATTATAATGTATCTGTGTGTGGTGTGTGTGTTTGTGTGAGTGTGTGTGTGTGAGAGAGAGAGAGAGTAAGAGAGAAAGAGGGGAGAGCAGAGGAGAGATGAGGAAATTGAGAGAAGCAGAGATGGGAAAATATCCTCACTTTAGGGATACTTGAGATAGCTCACTAGACTTCATGCTTCTTCTTTCAAGAAGGACATCAGGCAAAAGACCAATGGTGTTGGCAATGAGAAACCACAGACTTTTATGGAAAAGAAGGATGTAGTTCATTTGCTATCATGGATTCTATTTTCCCACAAGTGTTACACTGGTTGCTCTGTTTTCTATACTATGTGTAGAAATCCATGGTACACAAAACATACAGATGGTTAATGAATGACACTGGTGGCATGCAGATTCTAAGACTCGCCCCATGACCTCTCTGCTGGTGTCCAAGTCCTCGTATAACCTCCTCCCCTTGAGTGTGGGCAGGACCTGTGACTTACTTCTGCCAAGTAGAATGTGGCAAAGGTGAGGGGATATCACTTTTGTGACTGTGTGACACTGTGTGAGATGCTCTCTTGTGAGCAGACTCTTGAGATTCCTCTTGCTGGCTTTATGAAGTAAGTGGCCATGTTGGGGAGGTCTCCATGGCAATGAGCGGTGGGCAACCTTGAGAACCTGAGGGTGGCCTCCAGCTGACCACCAGCAGGAATCTGGGGCCTCAGTCTTACAACCTTGAAGAAACAAATTCTGAGAACAACCTGAGTGAGCTAGGAAATGAATTCTTTCCATTCAAGTCTCCAGATCAGAACACAGCCCACTTGAAGCCTTGATTGTAGTTTTTTTTTTTTTTTTT
>NW_012154951.1:2885405-2886017 GCF_000956105.1 Propithecus coquereli | reverse complement strand
AAAAAAAAAATTAAAAAAAAAAAGAACAAATCTCTAGGAATAAACTTAACTAAGGAGGTGAAAAACTTGTACACTGAAAACTATTAATACAAAATATTGATGGAAGAAATTAAACAAGATATAAACAACTGGAAAGACATCCATCCTGTGTTCACGGATTAGAAGACAGGCTTTGAATCTAGTGCCAACTGGAGATCATTTCATTTCCAACTGGCCATCTATTTCCTGTTATGAAGCAATTGCCATCTTTCAGCTTAATGCTTTGGAGCTCCTTTGAAGCCTGATCATTTGTAAGCCTGGTCTTCCAGTTTTCCATAGGTTCTGTGAGTTCCCTCTTATCTTTTTAGTAAATACCTTTCCATTGAGTTTATCCAGAATTAGTTTCCATTGCTTTCAATCCAAAATCTTGATGATATAGACACTGACAACTATCCTACCTTGGGACTATTGGAAAATACTTTTTTTCTGACCAATAAAAGTTAGCAAGGAAGCATTTAAGAATCCACATAAAATTAAAAATAAAGGCTAAATTCTATAACATGACACCTTACCTAGAGGCACCTGGTAAAAACATAAATGGCTACGATTTATCAATTCAAAGTTTTAAAAGTG
>NW_012154951.1:2877462-2881345 GCF_000956105.1 Propithecus coquereli | reverse complement strand
ATTTTTAGTTGTCCGATTAATTTCTTTCTATTTTTAGTAGAGACGGGGTCTCGCTCTTGCTCAGGCTGGTTTCAAACTCCTGAGCTCAAACGATCCTCCCGCCTCGGACTCCCAGAGAGCTAGGATTACAGGCGTGAGCCACCGCGCCCGGCCTTGATTGTAGTTTTGTGAGACCCTGAGTAGAAGACCCAGCTAAGCTATTCTCAAACTCCCACAGAAGCTATAAGATAAAAAATGTGTGTCATTTAAGCTGCTAAATGTGAGATAATTTGCTATGTAGTAGTAGGTAACTAATACAACATTTGAGTGCAATCCACCTTCTTTTCTTTTCCTTCCACTGATTACTGATTCATTCTAATTCTAGTAGAAGTCATATGACCTTCATATCGCCAGTATAACGGATCCTTTTGGTTTTTATTTTACGGGCCATCCCAGTGACATTTCTGTCAATATTTTTTAAAAGTATTTACTTCAGTGTTTAACTAGAAGTAAGAATAAGAATCCATGTGGAACTTTTTCAAAATACACGTGGCCAGGCCCTACCTAAGAGGTATTGATTTGGATCTTAGAGTCTAGAAGTGGGACCTGAGCATATGCATTTTGAAAAAGCAACACAAGTGATTCTAGTGGGCGTTCCTCAAAAGGAAGTACTTTCCTAATCTCATCCCTTCTGGGATGGTATGCTTTCCTCAAAGGACTGTGTTCTCCCAGGTTCCACTCTTGTGTCACTACCTTATTTCCTTCCATATGCTTTTGTTGGTCAATATACTCTATCTTTATATTTTTATAACCACTGATGCTGATGGCTTCTGAATCTCTATCTTCACCCTTAATTCATGCCTTAAAACACATGTAGCTGACAATCTGTTGAGAAAATCCAACTGGATGTTCCCCAGCCTTCCCCAGCTCAGCATGTTGAGGGCTGAACTCGTCATCCCCCCCTCACTCCTCTCTCTGCTCTCCCCCTGGATTCTCTCCCTCAGTGGTGGTATCCCCTTCTTTACTCTTAGAGACAAGGTCTCACTGTGTTGCCCAGGCTGGTCTTGAACTCCCGGGCTCAAACAGTTCTCCCTCCTCAGCCTCCTGCGTGGCTGGGATTGCAGCTGCTTGCCACTACGCCAGGCCCCCCTTTTTTAGACACTCAAGTCAGAACACTGGGAAATCATCTAAAGCTTTAAATCCTTTAAATGGCTCCTTATTATCTACAGAATGATTCTAAATTCCTTAGTCTCCCAGGACCATCTCCAATCTACTTCTATAGCTTTAATTCCTTCCCTCATCATTCTACAGTTGATGTGCTTATACTGCTCAATATTTTAAAGTTAACCACATTTACCAGTCTGCTTCGTATTTTATTCATTTTACTCCAGCTATGAAAGGCTTCCCATGTTTATTTCCCTAAATCTCATCTCATCTGTATGTCATCTCCTCTCCTTTTCTGAATTCTTAGGTATAGCCAAGAGCTCTCCTTGTGTTACTCCAATGTTTTATGCATACAGCTCTTTCATTAGTTCTTATCATATTGAATTCACATATTTATATGACTACTTTCTCCTCTTGGACATTAAATGCCTTGAGGGCAGAGCCTGTGTCTATTTCCTTTTGTACTCCCAGTACCATGAAGTGCTCCCACCGCTTGGCATATAGAAAGTGCTCGACTCAACTAAATTTTTGCTGGACTGACTGACAGCAAGTATAAGTGCACTAGTATTTGAGGCATGTTTAGCTCTTATAAAGCCTTGAAACTTAGAGATGTGGGAGACAGAAGTGAGCAGACAGTATATTGCACGAATTAGTTGCTCCTCGCTGCCTCAATGGACAACTTTGCTGGAACCATTATGGGTATAGCCTGGAGTGTATCTACATTCTTGAGACTGCCACTGAGGCATTGGTCAAAGCAGTTCATTACTGTTTTTAAAATTCTCTCTTTCACATATATGCCCCAACAATGTTCAAGTTTCTTAAGATATTTTAGCCACGTGTTCATATAGAGCCTTGCGATTACTTTAAAATAAAGCAACTCAGTGGGAATGGAGCAATGATGGTGGAGTGTGTGCATGGAGGAAATTGAAAAGGAGAAAAATCAGATAAAAGCAAACGCATTCCTGCAGTTGCGTGTTACCAATCTACAGTACATGTACATACTATGTAACCACAGCTTGCTTGCTCTGCCTTCCATTCTCTGAACTGTCCACTGGAATGAAATACATATGAAAAAGTGAATGGTGCCAGGTGTGCCTGGGGGTAGGATAGACATTGCAGGTACCTTAATGGTTGTCGAATGCAACAAGTCAAGCCTCAATTCGCCCTTTTCCTTTATCCATAAAGCAGGTCACATTTACAGGTAATTAAAGATTATCTTTTATATTTTCCTTTGGTGTTTTCCTAGCTTATGAAAGACTATCCTGAGCAAATAAAGAAAGCCAGAAACAATAATACTGTATGCTTAATTTCTTTGCCTTTTTTTGTTTGTTTGTTTTCAGTCCTGTAATATAGCTAGGCTCAGATTCTGGGAACTTCAGAGCTAAATCCTGATGTCAGCTCTGGAATGGAAGTTATTCCCAATGAGTTTTGGAAAAGGGAGAACCATACTTTCCAAGCCACTAAGCATAGGGTAAAGATTAAATCATGAAAGGACATTGAAAGCAAAACAAAGGCAAAAAGATAGAGCAAAACCAGACTGCATATCTTATTTCTGAAACATTTTTAAATGGAGACTTTGTGAAAATCTGTGTTTGTGGGAAAATGCTGTATGTATTTGATGCAAGCAGATGTATTTAGGATAGACATATGTATAAAAAGGAAGGCAGATGTGTTTGATGAAGCCAGATGCACAAAAGCTGTCAGGTGCATACGTCTTCCTAGCCAAGGGCTTGAAAGTAAGAAGTGAAAGGTGAAAGTGAATATACACATAAATGTGGGTGGTGACTAAGGTGCCACTAATATTTAGATGTAGGTGAAATACAGCTATTCTTTGGATACTAAACCATAAAATCCACAAGTAATGAATAAAATATACAAAACCACTTAAAGAGACTAACTAGTTCTTGGGCCTAACAATACTGGACGGTTGCCAAAGTAGTAATACTAAACCACTGCCTTTTTATGCTTTTATTGTAAAATCTTATATTCCTC
Source organism: Propithecus coquereli (assembly GCF_000956105.1). NCBI lineage: Eukaryota > Metazoa > Chordata > Mammalia > Primates > Indriidae > Propithecus > Propithecus coquereli. The sequence continues at coordinate 2,878,210 of NW_012154951.1, read as the reverse complement.
TTTTATGCTTCTGTACTAATGATAATTGTAAATTTATATTTATTTTGTTAAGCTTAACTTTTTTATTTTAAGAAATAACATTTTGTAACTATTTACAAAATTAAAAACTTAATTTTCAAACATCATACCTGTTTATTCTCATATTGAAACAGAAAACATTAGTAACAAGAACAACAACGAAAACTGTCAGGACTATGTTTTCACTCTTGTCTGTGTCCTTGTTCTCTTTTTGCTGAAGTGAAGATCTGATAAATTTTTTATATACCATAAGTAATGCAGAGAGGAAGAGGAGAAGTTAATATATACGTACAAGCCCATGAATGAGTCATAGCCAATGTCTCTTGCTACTTCCAAACCCCACTTCTTGCCCTGGGAATTGGAGGGAAGGAACAGCATAAAAAATTGACTGTTTAGAAGTATAGAAAACCAGGAATAATAACACTTTACAAAATAATAATGCAACAATTTACCAACTAATGAATACTGAATTCACTGCTGGCCACCTGTCTCTCATAGTTCCCCAGTGACGGTTACCCCTACGGTAGACCCAGGAGAAGCCGGACGGAATTATGTTCTGATTTAAGAAAATGCCTGACTGAAATATAATTCCTTTTCTTATATAGGGTGATTTAAAAATGTATATAAATAAAGATATGCTTTATTTGAATTGAACATGAAAATTCATCGGCATATGTGCTGTTATACTGGTAGCAGTCGTCTGCTAGAACATGAAGTTTGCATGGTCATT
>NW_012154951.1:2872572-2874166 GCF_000956105.1 Propithecus coquereli | reverse complement strand
TCTTCAAAGTCACATGGTTGGTAATTAATTAGCAGTATGTACCTTCAAGGAGCCTTTGCTATCTCTCATGTTTGCCTCCCTCCCCTTTCATTGATTATTATTACTATTATTTTAATAGCAGAATCCACTTCTTTTTTTTTATTTCTGCCTATTATGGGGGTACAAATGTTTAGGCTATGCTGCCCTTCCCTCCCCCAGTCAGAGCTTGTTTCTTCTTTACATGTTTTTGTTTTAAAGTTAATGAACTAGTTCTAACATATTTATAAGGATAAAAAACGTACAATAATCTCCCAACTATTGAGAAATGACAATTATCACAATTTTGCTTAAAATTTACTTTATCTATCCCTTTCCCCTAAATTTTTTCTTATGTATTTTGAAGAAAATACCAGATAAGAAGCCCTCATTACATCTATAAAAAGGAAAAATAATTTTTAAATATCATGTAATAGTACCTAGTCAAATTCCTTTTATTGCCTAAAAAAATATTTTTACAATTTGTCTGAATTATGAGACAAACAAGTTACCATTACACTTTTTGTTGCAACTCTTAATTTTTTAATCAAATGTATAGCCTTTCCATTTTGATTTTCATGCCCTCCATTTGATGCAGAAACTGATCAATTGTCATGCAGAAGGCAGCACATGATGTATTTATTTGCTGAGGTTTTTTTTTTTGGCATTTAAATTGCCCTTTTTATTTCCTGAGTAGTCATACATGTAAGTCAGTTTTTGGTTAGATTCAGATTCTTTTTGATGGGAGTACTTCATGGTTGAGTGCTGTGCTTTATATTGCATTACACTGGGAGACTAATAATGTCTGATTTTCTCCACCTTTAGTGATGCTAAGTTTCATCAGTAGGTTCAGGTGATAGCAATCTGGTCATTAGAGTGTATGCCCACTAAATTTTCATCTAATTATTTCATCCATTGACAATGACAGTCTGAATCAGTTATTTTATTGGACATTAAGAAAGGGTGATTTTCTAATTTTGTCATTATTCTAACATTTAGTAACTGGAATTCCTATTTAAAGAACAATTTTTCTACCTCATCTATGACTACTTGGTTATCGTGCAGTACACTTTCTACAGAAAAAGAAGGATTAATACTAAATTCTTTTCTTTTTAATTGCCAATATTAAGAGAAAGGAATTGATGTTCTAATTTCTTTAGGACATTTATTGAGATATATGTATGCAGATATACATGTATTTTCATTAATTTATTTTACTATCTCTTTTTAGTTCAATTTAAACTCATTTTAAGAATATTTTATACATTTCAATTATTTCCATACATTTTCTTGTTGGTATACAAAATGAAGAATCCTCTTTGTTTTGGTTCTTTGTTTATTTTGCTATGATTCATTTGTCTTTGTTATCTTTTTTGTTTGGGGCACAGAAAAGATATTCTAGCCTTCCAAAGAGTCCTGATTTCTTTGAGGAATAATATTTAGGAACCATGACTAAATGGTAGTTAGACTCATTGCTTTTGGGCTATAAAATACATATTTTTAACAGCAAATATTATAATTACATACCGATATTTCCAAATTTACTATTACAGGTTTTTATTGGTTACTTTTTCAAGTA
>NW_012154951.1:2869797-2872522 GCF_000956105.1 Propithecus coquereli | reverse complement strand
GCATATGTGCTGTTATACTGGTAGCAGTCGTCTGCTAGAACATGAAGTTTGCATGGTCATTCTAGTTGGTATATTTCCTTGAAATAAAGGCTCCTGAACAAAACAGTTTGGCTTTCAGAATGGTGTGTCAGGGAAGGGTGGGGGATTATGGACTACAGATCACTGATTTTTCAACTGTGGCTTCCTATCGAACAAAACTGAGGAGCTATTTGCAAGGGCCAATGTGGCAAAGCTTACATCCTGCCCACACAGACTCCAAGTCAATCCTTCTGGGGTGGGGGCTTCAAAGCTCCCCAGGTGACGCTAATGCGCTGCCAGGTTGACAAACCCTGGAAGAGATGAACCGAGGAGGCAGAGATGTAATGCACTGCTAGTACTGCCTAAGGAAGCAGTTTCCAGTGGCAAGATGGCCTTAAGTGGGTGTCTGAGTTTAACTTCACTTACAATTTGAATCGGTCAACTTACACTTCCTTGCTCTGGCTCTGACCAGGCACACTTTTGGTCATAGCACGGCTTTTCATGTCGATCTTAATATAGAGTAAGAGCAGGTTGCTCACGTTCACACCAGTTTGATTTATGAGATAAACACCTATCTCATTACATATGAATCAATGAAATGGCTTCTTAAATTAACTTTAGTCTCTTCTAAGATTAATTAATAGAATTAACCACCTAAAGTCTGCTTAGTTTGAAACCCTGAAAACTCTGGGTTTTGAGATTTTTGGACAGATGAAATCTTCAAGAATTAAACTGAACTGCTGTACCTCATGAGTGAGATCTTCTGGCTTTCCGTTGGTGATATTCATTGAAAACACTTATTAACTCTGTGTACTAAATGTTACCTCGATAGACCCATCAATTTTTGACAACTCTTTGTAGAATTTAGCTTATTTTATGAACTTTTTGGATAGAATTACTGGACCAGAAATTATTTCAAACATATTCAAAAGAAACCATTTGGATTCAAGTCATTCTGAGCTTGTGTCTTAGCTTGCATCACCATTCAGGGTAAAGTGAAATGGTCATGATTCTGAGCAAGTTTGAGCTATGAGCTCTTAAGAATACATGTCAATTAGCCTCTTTGGACATCAATTTTCCTTAATGCAAAATAAGAGGATAGGATCATATTAAAATATCTCTACATTTCTTCTAGCTCTAAAATAATACACACCTATGCAACTATGGGCTGTGTTTTTTAAATACATTTTTCATTTTAGAACATTTTTTAGGTTTACAGAAAACCTGGGACAATAAAGAGTTCACATATTGTTAACATCTTACATTAGTAAGGTACATTTACTATAATTAATGAACAAATATTGATACGTAGGAAAATATTGATACATAGGAACAAATATTGATACATTGATACCAAGGAAAGTCAACACTTCACTTAGATTTCCTCAGTTTTTGCCTAATTTTCTTTTCCTGTTTCAGGATCCCAGGGAAGGTACCACATTACATTCAGTAGTCATGTCTCCTTAGGCTCCTTTTGGTTGTGATACTTTTTGATTTTCCTTGTTTCTGGTGACTTTGATAGTTTGGAGAGTACTGGTCAGGTATTTGGTAGAATATCCCTCAATTTTGTCTTTTTTTTTGCACAATTAGACTAGGCATATGGGTTTTGGATGGAGACTACAGGGCAGAGGCATTTTCATTACATCATATCAAGGAAAAGTAGTATCAACATGACTTATCACTGTTGCTGTTGACCTCGACCACCTGGCTAAGGTGGTGTTTGTCAGCTGTTTCTCTGTTGTGAAGGTAATGTCCTCTGCCCCTTTTCATGCTGTCTGTACTTTAAGTCGCTATGGACAGCCCACGCTATGGGTGGGGAGTTCGGCTCCACCTCCTGGAGGGTGGTGTAACTACATAAATGGTTTGGAATTCTGAAAGGACGATTTGTCTCTTCTGCTCCATTTATTTAACATTTATTTATATCAACATGGGCTCATAGATATTTATTTTATACTTTTGGTTATAATTCAATACTACTTTATTTTGTTGCCTAAATTTTTTTTATCTTTGTCTACTGGGAGCTCTTTCAGTTGGCTCCTGAGTCTCTTTCACAAGTTCTCATCATCAATCTTTGTGTGTGTGTTTGTGTGTGTGTGCATATTAGAAAGCAAGGATCTGGGTTCTAGATAAACTCCTTGCTGCCGGACGTCATTGCTTTTATATATGCTCAACTAACAGACCAAGAAAATATGTGTTTGTGTATACTACCCTGTGTATATACAAATATCTATCAATATTTCTATGTATAACATCTGTATCTATAGTAAGCTAGATATGAATTCATACTGATGTCTACAATTCTAATCCCTTGCAACACAGATCATCCTAGAATTTTCCACTTGTTTATCTATAACCTCCACGCCAACGGTGCAAAACCTGGCTCTTGCCATCTGCCATTGATTTAGTTAATTGTTCAATCATAGTATTCACGTACAGCAGTATCTGAGCTGTTAACCTGTACCCCTATGGCAAACAACTTTACCAACTATAGGATGGTACTTACGTATAAATTTCTTTTGCCTTTAGACTTACAGTCTTCACCTATTTCCAAAGTGGAGTCTGTAATTCCAAATCTAATACTTAGATTAACACTTTCTCTCAACCCCTTCAGTAAAGTTATTATACACACTTGTAATATGATTTGATTATGTTTTGGCACATTCTGCATTCCATTCTAGGATCCTTTGGCCTCCTAAATTTTTTTTAT
>NW_012154951.1:2855224-2856242 GCF_000956105.1 Propithecus coquereli | reverse complement strand
CAGCATGGTATTGGCACAAAAATGGAGACATAGACCAATGGAACAGAACAGAGAACCCAGATATAAAACCATCTACATACAGCCAACTGATCTTTGACAAAGCAGACAACAATATACCCTGGGGAAAAGAAACCCTATTCAATAAATGGTGCTGGAAGAATTGGTTAGCTACAAGCACAAGAATGAAACAGGATCCATATCTTTCACCATTCACAAAAACTAATTCAAGATGGATAAAAGACTTAAATATAAGGCATGAAACAATAAGAATGCTAGAAGAAAATGTTGGAAAAATTCAGTTTTTACTTTTAAACCTCTTATTCATTGAGATTTTATCTTAATATACAATGTGAAGTATGGATGTGACTTGATTTTTTTCTTCATGATTATCTATTTTTCCCAACACCTTCCCCCTCCCTCATTGCTATGGGTTAAACTGTGTTCCCCTAAAAACAGATGTTAATGTCATCAACCTCAGTACCTCACAAGGTGACCTTTATGAAAGCAGAGTCTTTAGAGGACAATTAAGATAATATGAGGTCATTTATGTGGGATCTAATTCAATATAACTGATGTTCTAATAAAAAAGGGAAAATTTAGACACAAAGATAGATAAACATTGAGGGCGAAAAGACCATGTAAAGAGGCACAAGTAAAAGATGGCCATCCCCAAACCAAGGACTGTCTCAGCCTACCAGAAGCTTGGAGGGAGGACTAGAATAGATTTGTCCCTAGCATTTTCAGAGGGAGCATAGCCCTGCCAACATCTTGATTTCTAACTTTTGGATTCCAGAACCAGGATACAATGAGTTTTTGTTGTTCTAAGCCACATAGTTTTGGATACATTTTTTTACAACAGCCCTAGAAAACTAATACACCCACTGATATGAGGTGCCATCTTTATTTACCATATTTACCATATTTTCACCAGCAATTTGGGTGTACTTCTGAACTTGCATTTCGCTCCATTTGGCTTATCTATCTAATCGTGTATCAATAGCACAATCTTTCAATAAGG
>NW_012154951.1:2852394-2855174 GCF_000956105.1 Propithecus coquereli | reverse complement strand
CCACCTTTAGTGATGCTAAGTTTCATCAGTAGGTTCAGGTGATAGCAATCTGGTCATTAGAGTGTATGCCCACTAAATTTTCATCTAATTATTTCATCCATTGACAATGACAGTCTGAATCAGTTATTTTATTGGACATTAAGAAAGGGTGATTTTCTAATTTTGTCATTATTCTAACATTTAGTAACTGGAATTCCTATTTAAAGAACAATTTTTCTACCTCATCTATGACTACTTGGTTATCGTGCAGTACACTTTCTACAGAAAAAGAAGGATTAATACTAAATTCTTTTCTTTTTAATTGCCAATATTAAGAGAAAGGAATTGATGTTCTAATTTCTTTAGGACATTTATTGAGATATATGTATGCAGATATACATGTATTTTCATTAATTTATTTTACTATCTCTTTTTAGTTCAATTTAAACTCATTTTAAGAATATTTTATACATTTCAATTATTTCCATACATTTTCTTGTTGGTATACAAAATGAAGAATCCTCTTTGTTTTGGTTCTTTGTTTATTTTGCTATGATTCATTTGTCTTTGTTATCTTTTTTGTTTGGGGCACAGAAAAGATATTCTAGCCTTCCAAAGAGTCCTGATTTCTTTGAGGAATAATATTTAGGAACCATGACTAAATGGTAGTTAGACTCATTGCTTTTGGGCTATAAAATACATATTTTTAACAGCAAATATTATAATTACATACCGATATTTCCAAATTTACTATTACAGGTTTTTATTGGTTACTTTTTCAAGTATATTCTTATATTTCTTTTCTCTTATTTTGAAATGCTTGATTTCTAGTAACATTAACAAAATTGCTTACTTGCACTATCCTACAACATACACAAAATAATTTCAAAATAATAATATCAACACTGCTACAAACAATTAGGTCACTAAATGTATTTTAAGACTTCCTTTCAGTTTTTACTGTCCTTTGAATATTGGCTACAGAAGATACCAGTCAAAATACTGTAGTGTGTTTTAAAAGTCACTTTAATTAAACTTTTTACTATTATGTCATCAAATTGATATACAATTGTTCACTTCAATTTATTTACAATTCTTAGTGATTGTCTTTGAAATTTAATTTAATTTTTGAGTATGTAAACATCAGCATTTATGTAAGACATAGCAACTACATTCAGAAAAATCTAACTTTTTTTCTAAAAATACTTGACTCTGCTTTTAATCTCCCCTATGATAATAACTTTACTTGTTTTGAATTTATCTTTACTATCTTTCTTTTTGCAAAAAAGAACAAATGCATATTTCTTAACCTTTGTTACACAAAAGAATCACAATGTGTATCATGTTCTAGACCTTATTTCTTTCACTGAACAAATATCATGAAGATCACTACATACCAGTGTACAGAGATCATGACCACTCCTTTTTTGGCTTTGTAGTGTTGTATTATGTGTTATGGTTTGTTACAGCAGCCCCCTATTAAAAGACATTTACCATGTCACTAATATCTCAGTGAAAAACTTTGTGAATAAATCATTTTATAATTTTGGATTATATTTTGGAAGTAATTTTTCTAAGTTAAAGGTTAAATGTGTATATAATGTTCTAATTATTGCCAAATTAGGTCCACAGAAGTGGAATCATCACTTTCCCATAAGCAATATAGGGAAGTGCTACTTTTCCCATAATATTGCCAACAAAGTATTCTGTTAAACTTTTCGATTTTGTCAGTGAGGTAAGGAAGCAATAATATTTCATGCAATTTTAATAGTTTATTATATTGTTGTATGTGAAGTTGATCTTATCTATACATATGCTGAAGATCCACATTCTATATTTTCCTTATTTCCCTTTTTTGTGGTCTTTTTTATTCCTTCTCAAGTTTTAAGAATTTATTTTCTTCTGCAGATATATTTCTTTCATGGCAAAATTTGAAGATACATTTTGGAATTTATCTTACTTATTTTGACTTTGATTTTAGCAGAGGATTTTTTGCCAGTTAAATTATGTAAAAAAAAGGAGGACAATTTGCACAGCGCTTTACATAATGTACTGACTCAATCATATCCGATGCGGTTGATTCTTACCTGGTAAGCACAACCTACTGTCTTAGAGATTGAATTGGGTGTGCCATACAATTCACACTGTTAAGAAGACCACAGGGCTGGGGAAAGAGAAAGGATTTCAAAGACCTCCATGCTCTGTCATCAAAGAGTGACAGGAAATCTGCCCATACACATAGGCCGCCAGTGCTACAGCCTACAAACAACTAGTAACTGAGAAAACCACCACACAGAGAATATCTATAATCAAGGCATCCATCCAGAACATAGATCTCCACTAAATCATCCACAAGCAATACCAAAGGCTCTAACTAAACTTATGGTATAGACACTCATTTACAAGCAAGAGGGGGGGAAAGTTTCCATCTAAACAAAAGAAAAATCAAAAATAAAAAGTGACAGCTGCCTCAGATGAGAAGGAATCAGTGAAAGAACGCTGGAATTATGAAAAATCAGAGTGACAGGACACCCCACAAAGAAAACACCAGCTCTCTAGCAATGGAGCCCAACCGAAATGAAAATATTGAAATGGCAGATAATTTTAACTGTAGATAGACTGTAAGGAAGCTCGATGAAATCCAAGAGAAAATGGAAAACAAACTCAAAGAAACCAGAACAACGATTTGGGAAATGAATGAAAAATTCACTAAAGAGATAAAACATATTAAAAAGAAAGCAAATAGAACTTCTAGAAATGAAAAAATTCATTTTAGGAAATACAAAACACAGTGGAAAATT
>NW_012154951.1:2850359-2851123 GCF_000956105.1 Propithecus coquereli | reverse complement strand
TTCAACACCCCCATGTCAGAACTGGACAGATCATCCAGGCAAAAATTAAATAAAGTAACATTGGACTTAAGTGGGGCTCTGGAACAAATGGCCCTATCAGACATTTACAGAACATCTTACCCCAAAACTACTGAATATACATCCTTTTTAACAGCACATGGAACATTTTACAAAATTGAGCTTATCTTAGGACACAAAACATGTCTAAACAAATTCAAAAAAATAGAAATCACACCACATATCTTCTCAGAACACAGTAGAATAAAACTAGAAGTCAACTGCAAGAGAAACACTCAATTCTAAACAAAGCCATGGAAATTAAACCACTTGCTTCTGAATGAGTATTGGGTCAATAATGAAATAAATATAAAAATTAAAGATTTCTTGAACTGAATCAAAAAGGAGACATAAGCTATCAAAATGTATGAAATTCAGCAAAAGCAGTTCTAAAGGGAAAATTCATGCCTACATCAAAAAGAAAGATCACAAATTAACGATCTAATGACATGTCTCAAGGAACTAGAAAAGGAAGAGAAAACCAAACTCAAAGCCAGCAGAATAAAAGAAATAACTAAGGTCAGAAGAGAACTAAATGAAATGGATAACAACAACAACAAATACAAAGGATCAATCAAACAAAAAGTCAGTTCTTTGAAAGGATAAACAAAATTGATAGACTTCTTGCTAGATTAACCAGGAATAGAAGAGAAAGCCCCCAAAAAGCTCAATAAGAAATGAAAAAGGAGATTTCATGACTGATACCA
>NW_012154951.1:2838692-2839229 GCF_000956105.1 Propithecus coquereli | reverse complement strand
CCCCTCTGGGCACGTGTGCTCATTGGTTAGTTCCAATAATAGTGAGTACATGTGGTGTTTGTTTTTCCACTTTTTAGAAATTTCACTTAGGATAATGGTCTCCAGTTGGCAGAAGATGGAACAGGATCCATACCGCTCACCACTCACAAAACTTCATTCAAGATGTAAGGCATGAAAACCATATGAATTCTAGAAGAATATGTGGAAAAAATTCTTCTAGATATCAATCATGGCCCTTTTGCTAGACATGATGAGAGGGTCTAATCACCAATGGAAGGCATTTAAAATACCAAGGAACATGGCAAGTGTCAAAAGACTGAGAAAGGAACTAATGTCTAATATGTATCATATCTATATATCTCTCTAGATAGATAAATAGATAGATAGAGAGATAGATACATAGATATGTAATAGATAGTGTGCATGATACTATGCTGGGTGCTAGGTCAGACTTAAGTAATTTCGAGAGCAATAAATGCCTGGCAGGTCTAACTGAATTCTGGCTAGGAATATCCCATAAACTGGCCTTTTAAATCC
>NW_012154951.1:2835650-2836629 GCF_000956105.1 Propithecus coquereli | reverse complement strand
TTAGGAAATACAAAACACAGTGGAAAATTTTAGACTAGACCAGGCAGAAGAAAGAATCTCAGAGATTAAAGACAACTCTTTTAAATGAATTTAGTCAGTCAAATATAAAGAACAGAGAATTAAGAGGAATGAACAAAGTCTACAAGAAATATGGAATTATTTTGGCCAACTGTAAGAATCATAGGCATCCCTGAGGGTGAAGAAGAAAATGCACAAGGACTGGAAAAACTGTTTGAAGGAATAATCGAGGAAAACTTCCCTGCTCTTGCTAGAGATTTAGACAACCAGGTATACGAAGTTCAACAAACACCTGGGAGAGTCATTGCAAAGAGGCAACCATCGGGATTCATAGTCATCAAACTGGCCAGAGTCAACTGGAGGAAGGAGGAACTTCTGCAAGCCGTGAAGTGAAAACATCAAATAAATTACAAAAGAAAACTCATCAGGCTAAAGGCAGACTTTTCAACAGAGATCTTACAAGCAAGAAGGGATTGGGGCCCCGTCTTAGGTCTTCTTAAACAGAACAACTGCTGCCATAGTATTTTGTATCCTGCAAAATTAAATGTCATATGTGAAGGAGAAATAAAGACTTTTCCAGACAAGCTATCGCTGAGGGTATTTGTCAAGACCGGAACCGCACTGTAGGAAATACTCAGAACTGTATTATTACATGGATCAGCACAATAAACATCCACCAGTGTAAAGCCATTCAAAAGATCAAGTTCAGAACTCATATAAAACAATAGCGCAAGAGATAAAACAAAGCAGTAATGTACTACCCAACAAGATGAACAGACAGCATCCCATATATCAATTCCATCAATCAGCATGAACAGTTTGAATGCCTCACTCAGGATAAAAAGGCTGACTGAATGGATGAAAAAATACAAACCAATTATCTGCTATCTCCAGGAACACCTACCCCACAAGAACTCATGCAGACTCAAGGTGAAGATATGAAAAAAAATATTCCATGTAA
>NW_012154951.1:2833016-2834081 GCF_000956105.1 Propithecus coquereli | reverse complement strand
ATCAAAAAAATTATCCACCATGACTAAAAATTATCCACCACCCCTGGAATTCATTTCAGGGATGCAAGAGTGGTTCTACATATGTAAATCAATAAATGTGAATCACCACATAAGCAAAAACAAAAACAAAGACCTTATGATCATCACAATAGATGCAGAAAGAACATTGAACAAAATTCAGCAACATTTCATGATCAAACCCCTCAACAAACTAGGTATTGAGGAAACATAGCTCAAAATTTAAAAAGCCATTTATAACAAACCACAGTCAACATCATACTGAATGGGGAAAAGTTGAAAGCATTCCCACTAATAACTGGAACAGTACAAGGGTGCTGCCCACTATGACCACTTCTATTCAATATAGTGCTGCAAGTCCTAGCCAGAGAAATCAGAGAAGAAAAATAAATAAGGGTATCCAAATTGGGAAAGAGGAGGTTAATCTATTGCTTTTTGCTGACAATATGATCTTCTATCTAGAAAACCCTGAAGACTTCACCAAGAGACTCCTGGAATTGATAAACAAGTTCAGCAAAGTCTCAGGGTACAAAACCAATGTACACAAATCAGTAGCATTCCTGTACACCAATAACAGTCAAGCTAAGAGTCAAAGCAAAGACTCAATACCATTCTCAGTAGCCACAAGGAAAATAAAATACCTAGGAATATATTTAATCAAGAGGTGAAAGATCTCTACAAAGAGAACTATGAAACACAGAGGAAGGAACTAGCAGATGACACAAACAAATGGAAAAACATTATCATGCTCGTGGGTCAGTAGAATTGACATTGTTAAAATGTCTGTACTACCCAAAGTGATTTACAGGTTCAATGCAATACCCATCAAAATACCAAAGTAATATTTCACAGATCTAGTAAAAATAATCCCATGCTTCATGTGGAGCCAATAAAGAGCCTCAAAAGCCAGAGCAATCTTAAGCAAAGAGAGTAAATCTGGAGGCATCACATTACCAGACTTCAAACCATACTACAAGGCTATAGTAACCAAAACAGTATACATAGAATTGGCACAAAACTAGAGACATAGACCAATGGAACAGAACA
>NW_012154951.1:2830217-2830646 GCF_000956105.1 Propithecus coquereli | reverse complement strand
AAATAAATAAATAAAATGACATAATCTGTATAAAATGCTTAGCACATAATAGTTGCTTAATGAATGGCATCTTTCTTTTTCATTTAGTCTACAATGGTAATATTTTGTTGTTGCAGTCACACAGAAGACACCTGCAAAACATACTCTATTTCTTCCCTACACACTTACTCCCTGAACTCTGGTTAACAAAGACTTAAATAATCCAATTACATTTGTTGAATTTAATGTTTTGGGTAGTATTTTTCCTGAGCCCAGGCCGTTTTGCACTTGAATTGACTAGAGGTCATGGCATTTTTAAATGCCCCTTTCTTGTCATTAGTCATGCTAATTACTTAGGTTCTGGGGATGCTCATGTGTCTAATTATGTTTGGAATGTTTGCTTTCCAGATGCTAGCTAAACCTCTGCATCTCAGCATTTGCTTTTCACAA
>NW_012154951.1:2827605-2828730 GCF_000956105.1 Propithecus coquereli | reverse complement strand
TTCACCAGCAATTTGGGTGTACTTCTGAACTTGCATTTCGCTCCATTTGGCTTATCTATCTAATCGTGTATCAATAGCACAATCTTTCAATAAGGGTGGTCTATACTGTGCTTTGATCCCTGTCTTCTCTTTCTTTTCGGAATTTTACTTGATATTCTTTCTCATTTATTTTTTTATAGAGAAGTTTATTTTTTTAAGACTTTTAATCACAGGAAAATGAAGTTGATATTTTCATTGGGGTTGCAACATTTTCTATTCTAAGGCTCACTCAAACCAGCTTCTTTAACTATTCTCCAAAGCCCTATCTCCGGCGTCAGTGTCTCTCTCATCTCTACAGTTGCTTTGACTTCAGAAATGATTCCAGCATTATTGAAATACTTTCTCCACAGATCGAAAATTCCTTGAATGCAAGGGCTCTCTTAAAAGTTTTTCCTACTCTTAACAGCACTCTCCTGGACTCAAACCTAGTCTTGATAATGAAATGATAATTATATATTGAATAGAATTGTGCTACATAAATGTCCATTTTGAAGTTGGAAGAGGATTATTATAAATGTTCTGTATCTCACACTGCTGAAGACCTCAGGATGTAATTTAGGTAGTAGAATATAGTGAAATGAGGGCTGCATGTGCAATTTTAAAACCTGGGTTCTAATATTCTATCTCCATCTCTATCTGTGTCTATCTAATCTATCTTTCTGCTTTATTCAAAATTGTATGTTCTAAAATAGTTAATAACTTTGAAGCCAGCCTTCTGCACTTTTGAATCTAGGATCAGAAAGCCTTTCTCATCAGATTATTGTGAGGATGAGATGATCCACATTCCCTGCTGTGACATACAGGTGTCTCTCTGTCTCTGGACCTGCCTGACCATCCTTGTTTCTTTTTTATCCTTTCTTCACTTGCTCAATCAGCTCAATGATATTGGCCTCTTTGCTCTTCCTTGACAAGCAAGGCTCATTCCTGTCTTAAGGACTATTCATCTGCCCTTCTCCATAGCTAGTTTCCTTTTATTTACCTGACTTACGATGTGATTTCCTTAAATAGTAAGTTCAAAAGCTCCTCTTCTTATGGTCTTCTTTAATTGCTCTGTATGCAATTGCCTGTATTCCCAGTTACTCCTTA
>NW_012154951.1:2825387-2825990 GCF_000956105.1 Propithecus coquereli | reverse complement strand
TAGGTCAGACTTAAGTAATTTCGAGAGCAATAAATGCCTGGCAGGTCTAACTGAATTCTGGCTAGGAATATCCCATAAACTGGCCTTTTAAATCCCCCATCTTGACTTTGACTAGGGTAGAGGTTCCCAAACACCAGACATTCAGGTGTACTCCCTTTACTGTTTTGGTTATATCTGAGTACTATCTGGACTGTTATTTATTTTTATTCTTTCTAAAATCAACTGCTATGGTTTAAATATTTGTGTCTCCCTAAAAGTCATATGTTGAAATATCACCAATGTTATGGCGTTAGGAAATGGGGCTTTTGGGGAAGTGATTAGTTGATGAGAGCAGAGCCCTCCTGAATGGGCTTAGTGGCCTTATTAAAAGAGGCCCCAGAGAGCTGCTTGTCTCTTGCACCATGTGAGGACACAAGAAGTTGGCTGTCTATGCACCAGGAAGTGGGTCCTCACCAGACACCAAATCTGCAAGTGCCTTTATCTTGGACTTTCCAGCCTCCAGAATTCTGTGAAATAGTTTTTGTTGTTTAAAAGCTACCCAGTTTATCATATTTTACTATAGCAACCCAAACAGCCTAAGAAATCAATGTACCTTTTAAATTT
>NW_012154951.1:2818857-2820272 GCF_000956105.1 Propithecus coquereli | reverse complement strand
ATTTCCCAACCAAAACTAGATGTCTCTGGGTCTCTCCACCTGGTATACAACAGCAACAAAGGAAAAAAAAAGAAATGAGCTCATTTTTAAAATGTCAACTGTCAGACAAATACAGTTTCTATATGCTCTATAAATCTGAACCCATTCAATACTTTAAAACTGTTCATTGTAATCCCCATTATACAGGTAAGTAAAATAGAATATAGAAAATGTAGAAATTTGAAAAGGTAATGCATGGTCAAAGCTGAGATGCAAACTAAGTCAGTTAGTTGTATCTGAGAAGGTGTGCTTCTTCCAGTAAAATTCCTGAAGAGAGCCCATTGGCATTTCACAGATATGATATGCAGAGTTGATAATCCCTCTTAAACTGACAAAAACTCAATCATTTTTGTGATTCAAATAGCTGCAAAATATATATGTTTCTGATTCAAGTTGCACTTAAGGTATAAAAAGACTGTTTTCAAAGAGTCATTTAATGTTCAAGAGCCTTATAAATAGGATCAGGCGATTCATGGTGGCTAACTGAGAAGATCTATTTCTACTTTCAGTCTTAAATGTGCTGAAATGATATCTAATTCATAATGCTACTATTGATATGCCCAGAGGGTAGAATTCTGTGACTACTTAATCTCATGTTCCCTGAGAGCAGAGGACTGCATAATCTTTCATTGTTTGAAGACATCATAATTCATTTGAACATTTCTCTCTTTTTGGATATTTAGGTTATTTTCATTTCTTTGCTTCTACAAAAAAAGTCATGTTATTATTTGTTAAGTCCAATTTGATGGATAAAGATGATATTTTATTTTAAAATGGGATTTATTTTATTATTTATGAGTTTAAAAGTGAATATGTATGTGGGTCAGACTTTTTTTTGAATTTGTAGTTGATACGTACTCTTCATGTTTCTGTTGGTATGGTTGCCTTTTCCTCATTGACTTGCAAGCTCATTGAAAACAGGGGGCCTTATTTGTGCTATTCACTGTTGTATTTTCAGATTCCAGGTTAGTACCAGGCACAAAAATAGGAAAGATTAAATAAGAAAGTTCTGCTATGGTTTACCTGGGAATTATGTCAATGGCATTAATAAGAACTTATCTTAGAATGAAAAACTTACATAGGCTAGTGTAAGACTTCAGTGTAAAGTACATTTTTCATGGCCAGAGAGATCATCCTGAGTTCAGACTACATGATTTCCAGATGCCACATAAATCTTACATAGAAGACATAGATATGAATATCTACTTTCTCATTGTAAACTTTTAACTAAAATGTAGAGGAGCATAGATGTTCAACACTGTCCCATGGGCCTTCGAGTTTTGAGTCACAAGATTCTCCAAAGAAATGAGGAATGAACAAATGAATAAATATTTGTTTAACAATAAGGGAAGTCTAAATTGCAAAAAGATTTTATG
>NW_012154951.1:2804272-2805104 GCF_000956105.1 Propithecus coquereli | reverse complement strand
CTTACTCTGGTGATTATCAAAGTGAATATAGCAGTTACCAATTTCTTCAATACTGCTATATAACAAAACCCACAAATCTTGACTGTACACATTAAATTAGCTGGGGACCTGCTGATGAAAGCTGAACTTAGCAAGGCAGCTCTGTTGATCTCAGCTTGCCCAGCTCATGAACCTGAGGTTGGATAGGAGTGAAGTGATCTAGGCAGAACTTGGCAATGTGGCTTTGTTCTGCTCCATGTATCTTTCGTTCTCTGCGTAGGTCTAGTGGGCTATCTCAGGCAATGTTTCTTTTGGAAATGACAAAGATGAAAGAAAGAAAGTATAATAGCACATATATTTTTAAAACATTTGGTCATATCATACTCATTAACACTTTCTTGGTCAAACCAAATCAAATGTCTAAGTCCAATATTAAGGGGGAGATAAATATGCTTTCAAGAAAGGTTAAATAATTATATCCATTAATGATAGCAAAAGAATGGATTCTTTGAAACGTTAGAAATCAATAATTTTTGATTCCTCAAGAACATGGAGAAAAAGAGAAGCAATCCAAGGTTTTTATTTTTAGGAAGCTAGAATAATACTGATAGTAACTCAGGTGATGCTAGCTCACATGGTTACATACTGCACAAATTATACATGCAACACACATACCAATACAAATTAGGTTGATTTAAATTACGAATATTGATAAAAGAATTTAAAAATAAAAGGTGAGCAATTTGAATCTAGAAATAAAGCAAAAAAATTATTCAATGGTGTTTACTTCAGAAATGTAGAGACAGCTCAATATAGAAATATATGAATATGATTCATTATTTATAGACAAAAT
>NW_012154951.1:2802774-2803143 GCF_000956105.1 Propithecus coquereli | reverse complement strand
AGTAGAGTGACAAGAGAAAGAGGGCTTAGGAACAGCCTTGATATTTTAAATAATCTTATTTTTTAAATATTTTAAGTGAAGTAGGGAGGCTAGTAAAAGGCACCTATTTTCTGAGATATAAGAGAAGAGTCCTCAATGAGTGGCATTTTGGTAGCCAATTCAAGGGATCAATTCAATGAGAAGGCAGAGAGAAGAGAAGTAATGTGATAAGTAAAAATGCTCTTATGGACATATTAGTCATCTGTGTCCTTTGTATAAGCTATTTCAGTGGAGCGACATAATGCAGTATTTATTAGAATAGATTCAGGAATGTGAGAGAGAGAGGGAAGTGGAGAAACTATGTATGCAACATTTTCCATAGCTCAGGTT
>NW_012154951.1:2802199-2802724 GCF_000956105.1 Propithecus coquereli | reverse complement strand
TGTATAAAGAGCTATTCAATGTTTTAGTGACAAATTGTTTAAAGAAAGATATGTGCTATTAAGAAGCTTTTAAATGTTTCCTGGTGTGAGAAGACCATTAATGGATGGACTATAGAAAGAAAAAATTAAGAAGACCTAGTCTTAGGTTGGGCCTAGAGGCATGAGAAACAGGTAGATATCAAGGAGACTCTTAGGTTTTTGGCTAACTTATATTAAATTAAATTAATGTGGTAAAGGTGACATTCACCCAGATTGAGATCATGGAAGAAGACTGGCTTTTAGAGGGGATTAGGGAAGAGTGACTATGGGAAAAAACATTGTATCACACACATGGAAACTGAGATTATTAAGTAAAGATGCCAAGGAAGCTGAGAGTCTGTGAGCTCAGTGGAGAGGTCCTACCTTGAGACATACATATGAGATCTATGGCTAAACAAAGTGCAATTGAAGCCATGCATGTTAATGAAAATTCTTAGTGTGAGAGTAGAGTGACAAGAGAAAGAGGGCTTAGGAACAGCCTTGATA
>NW_012154951.1:2798792-2799590 GCF_000956105.1 Propithecus coquereli | reverse complement strand
ATTTTTATGCAAAAAATTCACTGAGGAGTTCTTTCATGAACAATACTTGGGGTTTAGAGAGAGTGGAGGAAGCAGCATTGGGCAGGAGAAGGCCCACTGCTGTGCAAATGTGACTGACTTTACCTAATCCTATACAGAGAATGGGAAGGAGTATAGCTATTCAGAGTTGAACCCATTTGGATGAAGAGGGCCAGAATTTTACGCAACAAAATCCATTCATCATTAGACAAATTATACCCCTGGAGAAAAGGCTCAACCTTGTGCAAGGAGAGTTTCTTCAGCCAAGGTCAAGTCTTGGAGTGACTTGGAGAGAGCTGTTGGCCTTAAATATGCTAGCAGTTGAAAGAATGAAAGCTTTAGTCTTGGAGGAGAGGACCAGGCCAGTGCACCATACTTTTCTCTATATTCTGTAAACATACGTAACAGAGAAATTTAAATGTACTCTCTTTAAGGCCAGGAAGCCCATGATTATGGTTTCTGTAAGCATAGTAATAGAAATCCTGAGATAGGCTCTTAGAAAAGAAAAAGAAATAACAAGTATAGTTATTGGAAGGGAAGATGTAAAACTATCATTACCCAAGCAGGGTATGATTATCTATGTGAAGAAATAACAAGTAGCAAATAACTATATCAAATGAGAAAGTTATGTAAGCTTATCAAATACAAGATCAATTTGAAATAATCTAAAGATCCACTTGCAGTAAAATAAAAAATAAATTGCAATTTATATAGAAATAGAAAATATTCCTAATCTAGGAGATAATAAAGAATTCAGAAGACTACTATGGAGATGATTGT
>NW_012154951.1:2798338-2798742 GCF_000956105.1 Propithecus coquereli | reverse complement strand
TTCTAGAAGGATAAAAAAGGAAAAATCTAAATCCAGGCTTTAGGTTTAGGCTCATTAAAAGTGAAATTTGAGAACATGAAGACTAAAAATACCAGTAAGCAATAAATAAATGGAAATGGTTGCCAGGCACCTACCATTTCCCCAAAGCTCTAAACCCAAGTAATTTTTAAAGTGTAATACATAATTCTTATAACAACTTATATAGATTATTCCAGAAAATACAAGATTAAATGATGCTCACCAATATCCAGTTCCCATCTCTTTCCTAGGCATAGAAGACTCTGTTTTCTAGATCCCATTAGAATTAGGTAAGATCACGTGTCCAGTTCTGGCCAATAGATTGTGAGCAGAAGGACACTTGTCCCTTTTAGACTTGGCAGTGAAAAGGCCTCACATTCAGATGG
>NW_012154951.1:2793639-2794956 GCF_000956105.1 Propithecus coquereli | reverse complement strand
CACTCTCATCTCTTTTTGTGTTTTCCTAGATATTTTATTATGGAAATCACAAATTCTGAGACAGGGGATGCTCTTAAAATACCCTATTAAGCTTCTCTCTTCCACCCCCACTTTCCAATTAAACACACACACACACACACACACACACACACACACACACACACAGTGTTGGGGAACCTGAACATATATTAATGCCAGCGTCAAAATGTCAACATAATGATACAGACAGCAGTGTTAACATTATTTATATTAGAGAAAAAATGGAGTAAGTTCCTGGAGAAAGTTTATTCCGTGATGATGAGAGGGTCTGAAGTCAAAACAGATATAGATGCAGAAAGATTTGTGGGTTGAGGTACGCTATCCTCAATTTTATGTGTCAACTTGGCTGGGTCGTGGGATGCCCAGAATGTAGTGAAACATAATTTGTGGGGTATCTGTGATGATGTTTCTGGAAAACCATTAGCATTTAATTTGGTGAACTGAATAAAGCAGATAGGCCCTGCCCAATGTGAGTGGACATAACACAATTCATTGGGGGACTGAATAAACCAAAAGGTGGAAGAGGGTTGGAATCACCCTCCCTCTGCCTGACTACTAGACCTAAAACATTGATCTTCTCTTGCCCTTGGTGTTCCAGGTGTTCGGACTCAGACTGGAATCCACACCATTGGCTGTCTGGCTTTCAGGGTTTTAAACTACACCACTGGCTTCCCTTGGTCTCCAACTCACAGATTATGGGACTTAGCCTCCATAATCACATAAGCCAATACCTTAAAGTAAATCTCTTTATTTATGCTACACAACTGGTTCTCTTTCTCTGGAGAACCCTTACCAATACAGTTGTCCTTCAGTATCCACAGGGGGTTCTAGGGCACCCCGTGGATACTAAAATTTGAAGATTCTCACGCCCCTTATATAAAATGGCATAGTATTTGTATATAACCTACCCACATACTCCAATATAATTTAAATCATCTCTAGATCCCTTTTAATATCTAATACAATGTAAAAGCTATGTAAGTAGTTGTTATATTTTATTTGTATTATTTTTATTGTTGTATTGTTTTGTTTTGTTTTTTTGTCAAATATTTTGTGTCTGCACCTGATTGAATCCATGGATGGAGAACCTGTGGATACACAGGGATGACTGAACAGAAATTGGTACCAAGAATTGGTGTGCCGCTTTAACAAGTAACTAAAAATGTGGAAGTAGATTTGTAACTGGGTAACGAGTAGAGGCTGGAGGAGTTTGAGGTACATGCTATAAAAAGCTGGCATTACTATAAAGGAAATCTAAAGGTGATTCTGGTGGTGAGG
>NW_012154951.1:2737070-2793589 GCF_000956105.1 Propithecus coquereli | reverse complement strand
TGTTCCATATTTAATGTTTAATAAATGTTTGCTATTATTATGACTAGAGAGTAATGTATGTATAGATGATCTAACATAGTGAGTAGTTCTTTTCTTTCCTGAAATAATATTGGTAATTTCAGTGTTTCACTTACGTGTTTTTTTCTCTTCTCTTGTCTTCATGCTATTGAGGTTATATTTTAAGATGCAAGTATGCTGTAGCTTAGCTCCTCTGTCTCAGGGTCTGTAGCATTCCTGAAAATTGTAACCCTTGAGCATATTTAGAAGGAGAGGTTCAAATTAAGAAATCTGTTGTAGAATACATGCATGTGTAATCGTTTTCATCTGCAATATATATGTGTATATGTATATATACACACAGCTACTTTAGAATGTGTGTTTAACATTTTATTTGTAGGGCTGTGGTTATGAGATCAATCTGTGGTTGGCAGTTGTCACAGATTTTGTGTTTATGAGCTAAGGCAAATGTATTTATATGCCTTTGCATTGTCCTTCACATTGGCAGTTTTGATCTCTTGCAAGTGACAAGGTATGTATTAATGTCATCTGACAATTGTGTTTCTCTTTTCCACTCCATGAGGTTATAATTAGAGGAAATTCCTTTAAGATTTTGGCAGTAGATTAGTTGTCAATCTTAGTTTCTGGGTCTATTATGCACTCTCATCTCTTTTTGTGTTTTCCTAGATATTTTATCATGGAAATCACAAATTCTGAGACAGGGGATGCTCTTAAAATACCCTATTAAGCTTCTCTCTTTCACCCCCACTTTCCAATTACACACACACACACACACACACACACACACACACAGTGTTGGGGAACCTGAACATATATTAATGCCAGTGTCAACATGTCAACATAATGATACAGACAGTAGTATTAACATTATTTATATTAGAGAAAAAATGGAGTAAGTTCCTGGAGAAAGTTTATTCCGTGATGATGAGAGGATCTAAAGTCAAAACAGATATAGATGCAGAAAGATTTGTGGGTTGAAGTACACGATCCTTAATTTTATGTGTCAACTTGGCTGGGTCGTGGGATGCCCAGAATGTAGTGAAACATAATTTGTGGGGTATCTGTGATGATGTTTCTGGAAAATCATTAGCATTTAATTTGGTGAACTGAATAAAGCAGATAGGCCCTGCCCAATGTGAGTGGACATAACACAATTCATTGAGGGACTGAATAAACCAAAAGGTGGAAGAGGGTTGGAGTCACCCTCCCTCTGCCTGACTACTAGACCTAAAACATTGATCTTCTCCTGCCCTTGGTGCTCCAGGTGTTCGGACTCAGACTGGAATCCACACCATTGGCTGTCTGGCTTTCAGGGTTTTAAACTACACCACTGGCTTCCCTTGGTCTCCAACTCGCAGATTGTGGGGCTTAGCCTCCATAATCGTATAAGCCAATACCTTAAAGTAAATCTCTTTATTTATGTTACACAACTGGTTCTCTTTCTCTGGAGAACCCTTACCAATACAGTTGTCCCTCAGTATCCACAGGGGGTTCTAGGGCACCCTGTGGATACTAAAATTTGAAGATTCTCACACCCCTTATATAAAATGGCATAGTATTTGTATATAACCTACCCACATCCTCCAATATAATTTAAATCATCTCTAGATCACTTTTAATATCTAATACAATGTAAAAGCTATGTAAGTAGTTGTTATATTTTATTTGTATTATTTTTATTGTTATATTGTTTTGTTTTGTTTTTTTGTCAAATATTTTGCGTCTGCACCTGATTGAATCCATGGATGGAGAACTTGTGAATACACAGGGATGACTGAACAGAAATTGGTACCAAGAATTGGTGTGCCGCTTTAACAAGTAACTAAAAATGTGGAAGTAGATTTGTAACTGGGTAACGAGTAGAGGCTGGAGGAGTTTGAGGTACATGCTATAAAAAGCTGGCATTACTATAAAGGAAATCTAAAGGTGATTCTGGTGGTGAGGGCTCAGATAAAAAAAGAGTACAGCTGTAGAGAAAGCTTCTGTTTTCTTAGAGAACACATAAATAATTCTGTACAGACTGCTGGTAGAATTAAGGACAATTAAGGACTATTTTAGTGAGATCTTAGACTGAAATGAAGAACATGTGATTGGACAATGGAAAAAAGGCAATTCTTGTTATGAAATGAGAAAGAACTTGGATGAATTTTGTTCATGTTCTAGTGTTCCATGCAAGGTGGAACTTGCGAGCAATGAAATTGGATATTTAGCTGATGAGATTTCTAAGCAAAGTGTTGAAAGAGTGGTTTGGTTCCTCCTAACTACTTATAGTATAAACTAAGAGGAGAGAAAGAATTTGAAAAGGGAATTTTTAAGCAAAAAGGGCCCAAAGGTTAAAGATTTGGAAAATTCTGAGCCAAGGAATATTGCAAGAAATGAGAAAGCATGTTCCGAAGCTGTCATTAAGGGTGTGGCTGAGGGACCATTTTACAAGATTAGTGGGAGTATGAAAGGAGGACATAATCAGTCATCTCAGCAGGAGCCAGGAATAAAGATGGAATTACACCAGCAGAAACACTGCAACTGGGACTAAAGGAAACAGAGAAAACAATAGGAAGGCTGTGAATATGTGCTATCCTTCAAGAAAAGAAAAGGAGGACCCAAACGTGATTCTGAGATCAGTGGGAATGACTCTGGCACAGACCCTGGAGAAGGGATAGTTCCTCTTTGGCTTCTAAGGGTGGGATTACCTTTCTGGTTGTGGAGGGCCAGGATGCTCCCACCCTGTGCTTCAAGGGGGAGGCAAAAGGGGACATTGTAAAGAGAAGCAGAATAGGGTGGAAGGAGCAGGCCCAGCTCGCCAAGCCATGGGGGTAGCATTGCCACCTAGTGGGCCTGGAAACCAGAGAACTGAGCCAAAGAAGACTATTGTCAAGCCGTAAGTTCTCATGAAATTTGACTTGCTGAGTTTTGAAATTCCTTTGGACTCCTCAAGTATTCCTTCTTTCTGATTTCTTCCTTTTGGAATGGAAATGTATATCTTATGCCTGTCCCACCATTGTATTTTGGAAGCACAGAACTTTTTTGGGTCTCAGTTTCACTGCTAGAGAGAAATTTTGCCTGAGGATGACTTGTATGTCAAGTCTTGCTCATATCTGATTTAGATGATATTTAGTTGAAACTTTGAACTTTAGAACTTCAGATTTTAGAGTTAATGCTGAAAAGAATTAAGACTGTTGAAGTTGTTGGGATGGAATGAATGTATTTTCTATGTAGAAAGGACATAAATTTGGGGGTACAAGGGGCAGAATCTTACGGACTGAAGATTTGTGATTCCCAAAAATTCATATATTAAAATCCTAACCTCCAATGTGATGGTATTAGAAACAAGGGACTCTGGAAGGTAATTAGGTGAGGAGACTGGAGCTCCCATAAACAGGATTAATGCCCGGATGAGAAGAGGCACCGAGTGATGATTTTTCTCTCAGCCATGGTAGGATACAAGGAGAGGATGACCATCTGCAAACGAGGAAGAATGCCCTCAGCAGACACTGGATCTGCCAGCTACCATATCTTCCCAGTCTCCAGAACTGTGAGAAATAAATATTTGTTTATTTAATTAAGTAATCCGTATTATGGTACTCTGTTTAGCAGCCTGAACTGACTAAAACAGAGGGTTCAAAATTTCAGCCAGTTCCCCTGAATTGCTAGAAGTGAGAGATGAGGCCATCTACAGAGTTAGAGAGGTTAACATTGGTCTTGAGCTATTAGATACCAAGAAAAATTTTACAAACGCTATTATTTAAAATGGAGAAGAGCCAATGTTTTATTAGGACGAAGATTCTTCTCATGTAACAAGGATCAAAATACAGTGGTTTAAAAAAGGAAGAAATTTATAATCTGAGCATAAGCAATGCTGACTGATTTAGTGGCCCCATAGTCTTAGCGAACTAAACGCTTTTTGTTTTGTTGCTCTGCTATCTCAAGTGCTATGCCTTCACCTGCATTATCCCGGATCACCTACCACCATGTGCACATTCCAGGCAATAGGTGTGAGGATGAAGAGCAGAAGAAGAGGTCATCTGCTGACTTTAAGGCCACTTGTAAGAAGTCGAACAAGTCACTTCTCCTCACAGTCTATTATATAAAACTCAACATGGTCACACTCAGCTACAAAGGAAGCTGGGAACTATAGTCGTCATCTGAGCAGCCAAATGCACATCTGAAACTTAGTGATTCCATTATAAAAGAGGGAGGTGAAAATGGAAATTGGAGAAAAACAGCATTTTATGCCATAGTCAGGAGTCATATGTTTATAGGTCCCAGCAAAGTTGTGAGTTGAGCCAAGTTTAATTTTGAAAGTCACCCTCCTTCCATTTGTCCTCACCTCCACTGTGTTCATGATTTTTCCATACTGCTTAGTGACTTGTCCTGCTATGTGGGACAGGGAAATTAATATCTACTCTAGCTCTTCATCTAGATTTTCAGATGGTTAATTGACCTTTCCTTGGAAATTTCCAGGGGACAAATTCAGGACTTCATTGGATTGTTGGATTGTTCTAATTTGTAGATTTTTCTTATTCAATTAACTTGATGATGTTGTTATAAATAAAAATATGGCAGACATTATGCATTGTCTATATGACAGTCATTCCTGTTTGTTTCCTGGCACCAAACTCTAATTTGTTCAGGTAGTAAGTGAGGGTTCCTTGACTGTATGGAATTTAGACCTCTACCACAAAGTGCATCATGACTGATATAATCCAATCATCATAATATCATTCCCCTTGGCCAGATATGTCACCCAGTTCTTGATAATGAGACAAAAAGAGAAATTAGGAAGCTTGTGGCCTCCCAAATTAAAAAAGAAAATAAAAGTGATTATAGTGGTAAACTTGATTAAAGAAATACAAAATTATTATTATTTTTTAAGAGATACAGTCTCACTCTGTTGCCCAGGATGGAGTGCAGTGGCATGACCATAGCTCACTGCAGCCTAGGTCTCCTGAGCTCAAATGATCCTCCTGCCTTAGCCTCCCAAGTAGCCAGGACTACAGGACTATAGGAGTGCCCCACCACACTTGGCTAATATTTTTATTTTTTTATTTGTAGATACAAGGTCTCCTTATGTTGTCCAGACTAATCTTGAACTCCTGGGCTCTCGTGATCCTCCTGCTTCACCCTCCCAAATTGCTGAGATTAAAGGTATGAGCCATTGCACCTGGCCCAAAATGTTTTTAAATTATGGAAGAAAAGCAGACAAAATGGGGCTAAATGGCTTAGTTAGACTGGTTGGAATACCACACACATTGAGCTATACAATTAGCAATTTCAACAGACTACAGCAATCAAAATTGGAACTTGGAAATCAGCTAGAAACTGAGAAATTTAAGGATCAGGACCTGGAGAAAGAACAACACATTGACCTAGTTGCACTGAAGAAAGAAATTCTGGACCTAGCGTCACAGTGGTTTGGAGAAAGTGAAGAGGGTCCTAGAACTTAATGCAGAGATGACATGGAAGAAACAGGTAGGGAAATAAGGGCACATCCAGTAGCGGGAGACTCAGGCAGCAGATAGACAATCCCTGCTACATGACACACAGGGAGGCTGAAAGGCCACTGAGTTTGTGAAATTCAAAAGTGGAGTTCTACCCTATAGATGGCCTCCTTGTAGCAGGAGCAATCAGTGAAGCTAGGGGATCAAGCATACTAGGTAGAACCTAAGGAAGAGTTTAGATACAGGAGAATTATTATGTGGCATAAGTTTTGGAACTCAAGTGCTAAGAAAAGGACATAATGTATTTGAACTGAGGTATAGAGGCAGAACTTCTTGAGGTCTACATTTTTGTTGCATACATTTTGGGAATTGTAATTTCCAGTGTAGAAATATTATCCTCTTACTCTTCACTCTCTTCCATCTAATTCTAGTGGCAACCTGTCTCCTGATCTTGGACTTGAGTTCTTAGTTTTGCCTTTGCTGCTGCTTTCTGGGTTCCAGGCTTATACTTGACTCTCAGCACTCCCTAAATACTATGCTCCCTAATGCACTTTAGCTCTTGGCACTCTGCAGTTTAATCCCCAGTCTGGACTTGGCTCTATGCAGCTAGCAACTTGGTCTGGCTCGCTTCAGCCCCAGTCCAGGTAGGGTTAGACCAAGGGGCAGGCACATTGTTGTTGTCAAGTATCGTTGCCCATGCTTTGTCACTTTCCCTAGATTGGGGATGGTACATCCAAGATCAGTTTCAGAGACGGGAGATGTCATATTGAAAGAGGAAGGCTCCTCGCTTCAGTGGGAAGCTATTAGGTAAGGACTGGCTGCTAACCAATCTTAGAACAAATGGCCTTTAAGGAACCCGGGGAAATGCTGTAGAGTAGCGTTTGCTTTGTCGATATTCTTATCCTTGTTTGGACATTTTTAGTAATAGAGTAGAATGTTTTCTTTCCATGATTACATTAGTTAAGACAATACCAGAGGCCTGATACTCCACTTGGCATCTAGTTGTATCATCCTGTCTTGTTCTACTTGTCAAACACGTTTGAAACTGTCACCAGTATCCTGACCAATTCACCCTGCCTTGTATTCCTTGGCCCCAGACATCTGGATAGTTGAAGCCCTACCATCAGATCTCAAATTTTCATTCCCTCCAAGTTCCAGCAATGCATGTCTCTGGTTGAAAAGAAAAAAAAATATTGGATATGTGATCATCCCATCTCTGAACTCCCAATTCTCAGTCACATTTCATTTTCTGCTTCAGAAATGATTAGGTGCTCTGCTAGAGATGGCCTTTGTGCTCTGACCTGAACTTTTCACTATGTTATCTGCCTTAACTCCCTTATAGCTTCTTTGTGTCCCCTTTGACATCAATAAGTTATGCCTGTTCTCATCCCTAGTCTTCTCAATTGCTTTTTCATTCTTTCTATCTCAGCCTCTGTCCCTCCTTTGTATGCACTTCCATTCTCTAACACTCCTTACACATCCTATGTGGCAATTTTTCCTCAGTGGTGGCAGGGGAAAGACAGATAAGTTATTGCAAACTTTCTTTTCAAGATTCATAATTACATTTCAACCAAAAAAAAATTATTGATTGCTAAGCACTGTCCCAGGTTCTGATGATAAAGTGATCAAAAAGACAATTCCTGCACCCAGAGGTACTCACAGTCCTATGCCAAAAAAAGAAAAAAAAGCAAAAATAGAAATCACAGATATGTAAACAAATAGTGACAATACAATGGAGTAAATGCTATAGAAGAGATACACATAAAAACTCTAAGAATATCAATATATTTTGTTTGTAGACTAAAAGAAAGCTACAGACAAAACCAAAAAATTAAATAGCTATTTATTTGTTTTTTTTTCTCTTTTATACTCAAGGAACTCATTGCAAATTGTAGAATGCTAGACAGAAGGGTATTCCTTGTTTCATCTTGAAAAAATAAACTCCAAGAGGTTGAATGACTTGCTCAAATTCACTGAGCATGTTAAGACAATGCTGGGATCTTATGTGTTAGGAAAGCTAACATAACTACTAAAAGAGACAAACCCTCGCAATCTCAGTGGCTTGGTACAATAAAAGGATATCCTTTCTCTTGCACACAAAACTGATGTGGGCTGGGTGGTCTTCATCCATCTTGGAGGTATGCCATTTGGCACACGTCGCCTCCAAAATTGTTCTAGCAGGAAAAGAGAGATGTGAAGGATACGTACTGGCTCTTAATTGCCTTGCCCTTGAAGTGACAGATGCCGTTTTCTCTCAATTCATTGTCATACTGAAGCTTTATTGTCCCAATGTAATAAATGTACAAGAATGCATGAAATTTATTGGGTCCAAACTATCTTTGCCAGACCTGAACTCTCATGAGAATTTTGGATCTACTATGCATGGGTAATCATCAATATATGCTTGTGGTGATGGCAGAACATAAAAAATATGTTTAAGAGAGATGGATGGATGGATGGATGGGTAGATGGATGGGTGGAAGGATAAATATGAGATATGTCATTGGTTATCACTGTTTCAGCAGATCTTAGCTAGGCTGGTGTTCATTTTCTACCTTACTTTTCTTATGAGTTGACCCCTGTGCTCTTTAGTTGAAGGGCATGATCGTCTTTCTGCTCAACAGAATTGAAGAGAATTTTGACAGTGCAGTATGAGGACATCATTGTGTTAATCATTTTGTAACGATTAATGCAGAATAAAATAACCAGCATAGTAAATAATAGCATTAGAGCTGTCTTTGAAAGAAAAGGTCAATATTATACCTGCTTGCTGATAGAAGAGATTAATATACTCTTGCTATTATTAATAATAGTAATTAGACTCTATTGCCTTAGCTGATCCTTAGGTCCCATTTATAGGAACAACCTAATGTTCTTCCTGAGCATGACTTGGCATATTTTAGCACGTCATTGCAAGCACTGAAAATCAGTGCCAGGATCTTCTTATCATTTTATTAGTTTTTTGGCACTTGAATTTTGTATTTGTAT
Source organism: Propithecus coquereli (assembly GCF_000956105.1). Lineage (NCBI taxonomy): Eukaryota > Metazoa > Chordata > Mammalia > Primates > Indriidae > Propithecus > Propithecus coquereli. The sequence continues at coordinate 2,785,145 of NW_012154951.1, read as the reverse complement.
TGGGCTTACTTTTCTACCTCTGAAACAGTTAGCAGGGATTTTTAAATGAGAAGAAGACCTTTTCTTAATAGCATTTCCTATTGAGGGGCATAACAATAGATCTTTGTATATTTTCCATCATTTAGCAAGCCACTGCTGCAAATTAAGAGGATAGACATCCTTGTTGGAACAATTAACATTTGCAGCAGAAAACTCTTCTTAGCTGTGGAGCGGCAGAGGGGGTTGTGTAGGTGGACTTAAATTGATGTTGTCGTATAGGAAAACCTTTTCAGTATTGAGAGCAGAGCAGGGGAGGGGAACACTGGCTGTTTGCTGATCAAATGATCAACTTCTTTCTCTTACAATTCTTCCATCAAGATCACCTTTTAGTACTCTGCAAAGGGTTTGCAGAGATATAAAAATGTGCCAGAATCCAATCCTCCTTTAAAAGTTAAACACATAGAGGGTAATTTTAGGGATTCCCTCATTCAAATGAATTCCCTTCCATGATCTTTCCTTTGTCTTGAATTTACACTAGTATTTCCAATTTTGTATTGAGGCAATCAAGGCATCTATTAAAATGAACCAATATTACCTAGCAGGGGTAAACTACTTACTCTTTGTCATTAATGTCTTACTGTGAATAATTAAAATGAGATTTCTTCCCTCAGCTAAGCCTTAAGAAATAATAATGGCAATATTTAAAAACTTAAAATTTATTGCGTGTCAGAGTTTACAGTGCAAACTGAGTTATTCTCTTGTTTGTTTCTTACAGTAATCTCATGAGATAAGGTAGACAGAGGGGAGCTGCTATTCTCATTTAATAGATGAAGAATTTGAGGCTCTGATGGTCAGTTGGCTGCTCAAGCACATTTTAAAGGACTGGATTGTAGAAGGAAAGAGTAGTGAGGAGGGAGAAGCAGGAAGTGGAGACAGCATTTAGGAGGCTCAGTTCTTGTTGAACTACCAACAAGCATATTGAATAGTAAGGGAAGCTACCTTTCCTTAAGAGTCTATTAAGTGTTAAGCACTAAACTAGACTCTTAGATACACTGTTTCATTTTATCTTCTCTATAATCCTGCAAGATGAATAACACCCAAAGTTTACAGATGAGGAAACAGGAGTTTAGAAAAATTAAAGATCTCGCTCAAAGTTACTCAACTAAAAGAAGCAAAATATTTTCCTATTTCTAAGCTCACATTCTTACACAGCCACATGCTACAGTGCAAGGAAGCAAACAAAGAAAAGGTCACGGGAGGGCCTTGAAAACAAATTTCCCTTTCTTCGCATCTGTCTCAGGCTTGGCTTCTCTGCCCTTCTGTCCTTCACCTTTCCATTAACTCTGCAATCCTGCAAAGAACAGAAATTTTATCGCCTCCAACCAAAGTGAGGACTTTAAAAATTTCTACTTGGATATTCTTTTTCGGTTTTCAAAGTATCTCATTCTCCCCTCAGATTCATTATATGGGACATTTCATATGATTATTTCAGTAACTTTTCCATTGTTGGGATGTACCATGATAAGAGTTTTTGCTGTGTGTGTGTTTTTTTTTTAATATATATATATATATATATATTTTTTTTTTTACATCAAGGCAGGTTATTCCCCCTTATTGAATAATTGGCTACCATGTCTTTCCCTTCTATGTCAAAAATTACCCCCAATTACCTGTGTCAAAAATTACCCCCTACTATAGGTACAATATAACCTGTCAGAAGTTTCTGTCCAGATTTTTTTCCCCCAGTGAGAAGTGATTTAGGGCAGAGAGTGAGTGATGTTATATAATGGAAAGCAGACAGCTTAACTTTCCCTTAGCATTTGCTACCACAGTTGCTCTAAACCAAAATTACTCTTTCCATGATTGAAAGGTGGCCACCTCTTGGGTGAAATGTGGCAGCTGCTTAACAGTGTACATTAATAAAACATGATCATAAGAAGCAGTGAGTAATGATGAGCTGATGGATTTAATTGACAAGGCAGACAGAGCCTGATTGGGCTCAGAGGTATTTTTTGAGTTTTTATCTCCCTGTTGAGCAACCTTGTGTAGGCTGCTTAATTTCTCCATTACTCAGTCTCTCCACCTGTAAAATGGGAATAATAATACTTACCTAGCTCACAGAGGCATTGTCAGAATTAATTAACTCAGGCAAAGTTCTCTGAGATCCCTGGATAAATGTTGCCGCGCAGTTGCAAATGATTAGTGTCCTTATTATTCTGACACTCTCATAAGGTCCATTGATCAAATACAGTTCTAGCTGAACTGGGCAGAGCAATGGATTCTGCAACTGCATTCAATGGTGGTTTGCCCTGAAGATAAAGTCTGTCTCACACAATGTCTCCCCAGAGCAAGCTTAAGCTGGTAGCAGTATTGATGTAGGTGATTTGCCTGCCAGGATGCACAGAGTCAGTTTAACTAGAGCTAATTATGGCCAGCAACAATGCCAGAGCCAAGAACTCACCTCTGATTATGATGGGATGTTCAAAGAAACTATTTCTGAGTAAGATAATTGGGCAGGATTTTCTGCACCATTGGTATGGGTAGCATTCTGAAGAATGTCAGGGCATCTCAAATTTCAGAGGGAGGAGACTTGTCATACTTTTCTAGAAAGGAAGAGAACCAACGAGAATTGTTATCTTTGCAAATTGCCCTCTGTAATGTTCATCATTTATTTATTTGGACCATATTTTGTTGTTGTTGTTGTACAAATGTTATATGTTTTTTTTTCAAGGGTAGAAATAAAGGGATGAAAAGAATTGGCATCCAAGACAGATAAGATGGAACCCCTAATCTCACGGGAACTTTTGATCTACCTGGGGCAAGACAGATGTGAACAAATATAGAGAGTAGAGGAAGTGAAGCCTTGAGGAAGCTGGAGCCAATGCTGAGTGCAGGTGCTTTGATGTGGTATGGCTGATGTTACTAATAATAAGATCATAAATGACAAATGTGTATGATATGTCACTCTAAATATCCTCAATTCCACAACTATCATCTTACTGAAAATTACCATCTTTTCTCATTGGGCTACTTGATAACCCTCTGGCTGGTCTCCCCTGTTTTAGACTTTATCGTATTATAGTCTAGTCAAAACATACCAGATTACTCAGAGCAAGTTCCATTTATGTTTAGATCTTTCAAGACTTCCTTCCCCAATGTACTCAGAATCAAATTTAAACTCTTACTTACTGTTGCTTCCTGGTTTCTATTGCCCATCTCTAAACTAATCCTATTCCAAAATCTACCTGTTCTCTAAGCTTCGTCTATGCCAGTTTCTTTTCAGTTCCCTGAAAGCCAAGTCTTTTCCTACCCCAGGGCCTTTGCATTTGTCCTTCCTGCCTAGAATGTTCTGCTCCCACTGACTTCCTGGCTAGACCCCAATTCTTATCACTTTTCAATTTAAATGTAAATCATCTCTCTCTCTCTTGCCAATATCTTGCTTGCTGTTGTTCTCCTTCATGGTATTTTCTTAACGATTTGTAATTATCCATTCACTCACTCACTCATTCATTCATTCACTTATCTTTAATTTACTTGTAAACTGGTTCTGTCTACTACAAAAGGTGAGCTCTCAGAGAGAAAGAAGTTACCCTCGCCTCTTGTTTACTGGTATCCAGCATAATACCTGGTACAAACAGATGTAAAATTTTTTAATGTTGCTGAATGACAACTACCTTTGGTGAACACCTACCGTATGTCATATGCTGTACTACATACTTTATGAACAAATCACATTTTCCCATGCAACAACCTTAAGAGGTTGGTATCATTTAGCTACAGTTTTCATACAATCAAATTGAGGCTTAGGGACATTGAGACTTGCTGAAGATCACAGCTTGAACTTAGTGAAAACTGGATTCAAACACAAGTCTCCCTGGCTTTAAAGCCAAGGCTGCACACATTGTCACCCAACTTTGGAGACTGGATGAACAGTCTAAAAGAAGGGGTCAATCCTAAATTCCCTCTCAATTGTATTGAACATGGATTGGCTTGAAGGCATTTTTTGGAAATTGGAATCGAAGAGCAAGACCTCAATATGTTAACTACCTTTGTTAAATACCAAGCACTTGGCGATTACTTTGTAGAGGAGAATTAGTAAAAAAAACTTTGAAAAGCATCAATTAGAACCATGTTTTTCTGCCTCTCTTAGAAAATTTTCCTATTTATTTTCAAACCACTTCCTGCCTGGGGACATCTCCGTCTTTGGCTTCTGATTACTGTTTCCTGGAGGAAAGTTTAGGGAAAGTGAAAATTATTTTACTTTAGGTTCGCTTCACTTCAGTTAAGAACCCTGGACGCTTGAGAATCTAAATAAATAAATAGCAAAAATCTGTTTAACTAAAGTGTGAAAAGATTGTGATTTTTCCCAAATTTTGGTATTAATGTGATATTTTGTTTATGGGTTGAAGTACTCTTCATAGTTAATACAAACAAAAAGGATAGCTTTTAAAAGATGAGGCAAATTTCAAATAGCAGTGTAGTTTTTTCTTTACCAAAATTAAAAAAAAATCACTTATATGTAAACGAACAGGGTTTTCTATCATGATATGAATATTTTCTCTGAAAGATAATATTTTTTCTCTTCCAGGATTGTTTTGCTGAAAGATTTCCGATTGCTTGTGATGGTAGTAAAAAGAAGATAAAATAAAGCCATAGATGTATTTAAATCATCAAATCTCAACCAGAGCAATCAAAACAACCATAAAGACACATCAAGATGAATTTCAAGTGTTGTGGCACAGCTATGGACTTCTAGGAAACAAAGAACTAAACTAAGATCAGAAGAGTTGTTTAAAATCATACAATATGTCTGTGTCCCAAATACGAGGATGCCCTCAGCACCAAGAGAAGTACTGGGTATTGAAAGTTGAAACAAGTCACTCTTGACTCTTTTGGACTGCTAGTGAAGACAGGTGGAGTGATTGATAAGTCATTATAACGTGTTCAGTGTTGGGACAGAAGTAGTCACAGAGTTCTATGGAAAAACAAAAGGTAGAGTCTTAAATGCAGACTGGAAAAACTGTGAGAGAATTCCTAGAAGAGGAGACACATGGACTGCATCTTAAAGGAATGACTAATTTTCAAGAGGTTACCCATGTCATTCTGAGGGACTAGGAACACAAGTCCCTGTAGTTTCCTTGAGCTTGTCTATCTCGTTCCTTCCTGAATTTCTCCTCAGCCAGAGAACATCACTGCTCCACCCAATTTCCAGGTTCATATTTCTTTAGATAGGAAAGGATTTCTGTCTTTCCAGCAACTATATAAAAACACCTGGTGAAAAATTAAAATTCCAACTTGCCTGGGTTGAATTTCCTCATCAGTCCTTTGTCCAGTCATTTTGGCTGAGGAAGTGGTGTTTTCTGATTGGTCTAGCTTTGACTCACCCAATGTGCCTACAACACTGGTTATCTAAGATGGCAACTTCTACTTAAAACCTACAGAAGGAGAAAGAAACATTTAACAGATGAAGCACAAAGGATTGTTGACAAGATTAAACAGCTGACACTTCTAGTAACTATCTTCCAACCTACCAGTGGCAAAAGGAATTAAGGTTCTGTGGATACCTTTTAGGTCTCATTTGCCTGGGGGATCTAAAGATTATCAGGCCGGAAAAAATAAACATTTGCTAAGTTATTTTCTGGGCCAACCCTTTATTGGGTGATTTTCTTTTATTATTTCATAAAGATTCTCACTACAACCTTTGGAGATAGGTACTATATTAAGTATGAGAAACAGAAAGGTTAACTCTTAGATGATCACAGGGATTTGGAAGTCACAGGTATTTAATTTGTTTTTAATTAGCAATTCCATGTTCCCTCTACTATACCACGTGGGATCTTTAGAAAACAATATTTGTAGCCTAATGCATAATATTTAAAATGGCCAGAGATGTGCAAATAGGAGACTTGTTTTGTTTTCTTTTTTGCTGACTTTATAATAAGGTGGTTTTCTTTCTTCAAATTTTAATGTGCTGTGTCAGGAGAAAATATATAATGAGTGCTCTGAATTTTCTTTCTTTTGAGCTGATTCTGTAAGATGTGTCACATGTCTCTTCCTTAGAGACAGTAATTAATGGGGTGTATTGTTATTTCCATATGATATCATCTCTGGAAGGATTTCTCTTTGGGCACATAGTGTGGAGGTGGGAGGAGTGAGGGAGCAAGGAAGGACACTTGTAAATTTCTGCATTCATATTGAACATTTTTCCCAGTAGGATGGCACAGGAAAACATCAATAATTAAATGGGGAATATTTGTTCATCTTTATAGAGAGATTTGCTTATTAAGCTTGGTTGAAAATTCTTTTGGAAGGGTCATTATGTCTGGCTCACTAGTTGTGGACTAGCTGGATATGAGGGGGATGGGGGGTGGGGTAGGGTGCGGTATGCTGCTGCAAGACAATGCTTAGATCATTCAGTGGGAAACTGTTCACTGCTCCTGAGCTTGGCTCATTGCTCATTTCATTAGCACTGCACAGAGTTCCCTAGGAATTATGTTTTTTCCTCTCTCAGGCAAACATTAGGCTTAGTTACAGAGATGAGAGAGATATATAAATGGATGGAGGGGAAAGGTGTATCTCATTTTATTACTCTTTTGTGTAATAGTAGTAAAAGTTTTGTAGGGAGTATTGTATACTGTAAAGCAATCATTTGTCAACGGGTAAACTTACTGAACACCAATGTCTGTTTTTAAAAGATCCCTTGTGTGTCATGAACTACACAGTGTTCATAAAAAGTTGTACTCCAGGGTTACATATTCTTATTTCCTCAATTGCTGGAGTTTTCTGAAGTCTCCAAGGAAGCAGGATTAAACATTTATTGTCAGGAAGCACCAGGTTGCACTTTGTCCTGTGTTTTGACACGTTCATTAGTCCAGACTTTAAATTTTCAATTACAGAATTCATAAAGTAGTACCAATAAATAAATAAATAAAGTAACACACACACACACACACACACACACACACACTCACAAAATAGTTAAAAGTAGTGAATGAAAGAAGGAGAAAAAAAGGCAATAAGGTTTGTACCTTGCATTTTGAAGACTCTATTCTTGGCCTGTCATGTTATTTTGGCCATTACAGGCAGTGTGTTCCTTTGATGAATGATACCTGGAGTTATATTTAAGTCATAAATTACTCTGATTGATTATTTCTATTTGTTGTCCTAAGAAAATAAGACTTGCTATCTTTTAATCTTTAGTCTTTAGTGGAGAACCGATATGACTTATGTAGTAGATGAGGAATATGAAAGAAATTGGTAAAACTTCCTCATGGTGAATTGGTGAAGATAGAATATCTTTAGATAACAATGCACGCAAAGAATATATTTGAAGAGGAAGATAAAAAGGCAATTTCTATGACATTGTCATTCAGAAATTCTAATTTAAAAAACTACTATAAATTCTATACACAAAATTAAAGAAAGTTTTAAAAATCTAGACTGTTGGCTTCAGCTCTGACATATGAAGTACTTGAATGTCATCACCCACAATCTGCACAACAAGAAAAAACTGGATAGCTTGAGAATCAATTAATTTTGCTTGGACCAATCAGAGAACTGAGGCTTCAAGGCAAACCACCACTCAGAAATCTCCAGAGGTAGGTCCATTTAGAGAGACATAGGCTGTATCTGCTTCTGTAACAGAAGCCCTCGAGCCATAAACAGGTAGTAATACTTAAGAAGTGTCTTGATCGATTCAGGCTCCTGTAACAAAATACCATAATATGGGTGGCTTATAAACAACAGAAATTTATTTATTATACCTCTAGAAGCTGGGCAGTCCATGATCAGGGCACCAGCAGATTTGGTATCTGGTGAGAACAACTTTCTGGTTCATAGATGTGACTTTCTCACTATTTCCACATGTGGCGGAAGAGATGAGGGTTCTTTCTCAGGCTTCTTTTATAAGGACACCAATCCCTTGATAAGAGCTCTACCCTCATGATCTGGTCACCTCCCAAAGCCCCACCTCCTAATACCATACTTTGGGTATTGAGATTTCACTATATGTATTTTGTGGGCACACAAACATTCAGGCCATAGCAAGTGGTAGTTGGGGAAATTACTGAGGTTGAGTGAGTGTGGACTAGTTTGAGAGTAAAAGAAATTTCTGGTGCCCACAGTCTTTGTGGGGGCCCACAGTTCTACAGGTTTTACCTTTAGGATCTCCATCAGGTTTTCATAGTAAAGATCTAAGAAAGATACCTTCCCTCAGGGCCCTGGCCAGCGGAGGGGAAGAATAATTTTTGTGAGATGCACCTAGAGCCTGCTTCATAACAAAGGCCTATTTTAGGGAAAAGACTTTGCTGGAAAGTAGAATTCCTACCACCCCAATTCCTTGAGTCTTCTTGTTTTACCTGGGGTAGCAAATATCATAGTATATAGGGGTCAATGCTGTAAGAAAATAGATTAGGAAGAATTTAGCTAAGGAAGGAAGTAGATGGCTAGTGGGAGAAGAACTATACTAAAGGAGAAACACAGCTCTAAAGAAGTTAAAGTTCACAGCCCTGAGAGGAAGGCCCGTTAAAGGAATGGGATTTAATTGGAAAATTACAAAGCACTCTGTCTCCCCTCTCACTTTGCCACTTCACAAACAGGGCTCTAGTATAATAACAGTGGATTACAACTGAAAAAGCTTGAAGATACGAACTATCTCTAAGGAAAAAAATATATAAGAAAGACCAAAACAAAGACACTAGAGGAATTCGAAGCCTCTAGCATCTACAGCTACAGCAAACGTTAAACACAGTTCAACTCATAGGCAGATTAATTGAAATCATCAACGTAACAACCAATATACCTCAGTTTCTATGAGTTGATACAACATGTCTGACTTTCCAGAAAAAATTACAAGGCATGTCAAAAGGCAAAAATAAATAAACAAAAATAGTTTGAAGAGACAGAGCAAGTATAAGAACCAGACTAAGATATAACACAGATTTTTGAATTATCAGACAGAAAATTTAAAATGATTGTAATTAACATGGTAAGGACTCTAATGAAGAAAAAGTAAACAACATGTAAGAACAGATGGATAATATGAGTAAGAAAGATTCAAAAAGAAATGGTAGATATTAAAAACACTGTAACAGAAATGAAGAATGCTTTTTGGTAAGTTCATCAGTAGACATGACATGGCCACAGAAAGAATCAGTGATCTTGAAGACAGGCCAATAGCAACTGTTCAAACTGAAATGCAGCAAGAATAAAGAATTTTAAAAGCAGAATAGATATACAAGAGCTGTGGGACAGTACCAAAAGGTGTAACATTTACATAAAAATAGAAGAAAGATAAAACAGAATAAATGTTTAAACTAATAAAAGCTAAGAACTTTTCAATATTAGTGAAGAACAGAAAGCCAAAAATCCAGGAAGCTTAGAAAACACAAAGCAGGATAAATATCAAAATACTATCTTAGCAATGCAAGCAGGGAGAATGTGGCATGGAATATTTAAAATATTGAAAGAGAAAAGCACTAACCAACCTAGAATTTATATTAAACAAAATTATTCTTTAAAAGTAAAGGAGACATATGAAAAACTGCTCAACATCTCTAATCATCAGGGAAATTCAAATCAAAACCACAATGATATACCACTTATCTCCAGTGAGAATAGTCTTTATCAAAAAGTCCCAAAACAATAAATGTTGGTGTGTGTGAGGAGAGGTAGGAACACTCATACATTGCTGATGGACTGCAAACTAGTACAACCTCTGTGGAAAGCAATATGGAGATACCTCAAAGAGATACAAGTAGAACCACCATTTGATCCAGCAATCCCACTACTGGGCATCTACCCAAAAGACCAAATGATACTGTATAAGAAAGACATCTGCACCTGAATGTTTATAGCAGCACAATTCACAATTGCAAAGATACGGAAACAACCCAAGTGTCCATCAATACATGAGTGGATTAATAAAATGTGGTATATGTATACCATGGAGTACTATTCAGCTTTAAGAAACAATGGTGATATAGCACCTCTTGTATACTCCTGGATAGAGCTGGAATGCATTCTACTAAGTGAGGTATCCCAAGAATGGAAAGACAAGCACCACATGTACTCACCATCAAATTGGTATTAACTGATCAACACATAAGTGCACATATAAAAATAACATCTATTGGATGTTGGGCAGGGGGGAGGGGGAGGGAGGAGAAGGGAGGAGGGGACGGGTATATGCATACACAAAGAGTGCAATGCGCACCACCCGAAGGATGGACATATTTGAAACTCGGACTTGGTGGGGAGGGGGGCAAGGGCAACATATGTAATCTAAACATCTGTACCCCCATAATATGCTGAAATAATAAAAAAAAGAAAATAATAGCAATGATGTATTTGGTGTTTATAGTGTATGGATAAGTGAAATGAATGACAGCAGTGTTACAAGGGACAGAAGGGAAGAATTAGAAAACTTTGTAATAGGTACTTCTCCACATGTGAACTCCTACAGTGTTATTTGGAAGTGCACTTATTAGCTAAAAACATATATTATAAATTCTAGGCAATAGCTAAAATAAATTTGAAAAAAATAATTGATTTGCTAAGATTGGAGATAAAATTAATCATATAAAATGCTCAATTATAACCAAAGAAGGGAGAACAGAGGGGAAACAAAAAGACAAGTTCAATGAATAGAAAAGTTATGAACATGGCATATATTAATCCAAATATATCAAAATTACTTTAAACATAAATGTTACAAATATAACAATAAAATGAGAGATTAAAAAAGTGAATTTTTGAAAGGACCCAACTATATACTATCTGCAAGAAACCCTTTTTAAATATAAAGACATAAATTTGTTAACAATAAAGAAAAAAGTTATATAATGCACACTAATTTATATAGCTATATTAATTTCAGAAAAAGCTAATTTTAGAACAAGTAATATTATATGAGATAAATAAGTGCATTACAAAATGATGAAAAGTCAATTATTCAAGGAGACATAAAAATTCTGAAACTGCATATATCTAATAACGAAGAGTGAAAATACATGAAGCAAAAACTGATAGAATTAAAATGTGAAATAGACAAATCCATGATTATAGTTGGAGAATTCAGCATCTCTCTGTAGTTAATTGACAGAACAGGCAGACAATTAGAAAGGATATACATGCCCTTAACAGCATTATCAACCAACTTGATCTAATAGGCATTTATAAAATGCTCCATATAAAAACAATAGAATACTCATTCTTCTCAAATTCACATTCTCAGTCTTAAAACACACCTTCTGGATCTTAAGACACACTTTAAATTAAAAGAATAGAAACAAGAAAATTTTAAAATGTAGTTTTGAGTTAAATTAAAATGGAAATATAATTTAAGTGTGAGAGGGGGCAAAAGCACTGCTGTAATTTATAGCACCAAATACATATATTAGAAATTAATAATGATCTAAATTTGATCATCTAAGCTCCTACCTTATGACATTAGAAATAAAAGAACAAATTAAGCCTAAAGCAAGCAGAAGAAGAGAAATAATACAAACTAGAGCAGAGTTTAATGAAATTAAAAACCAGGAAAATGTTAGAGAAAATCAACAAAATCAAAAGCTGTTTCTTGGAAAAGATCAATGAAGTTCATAAAACTCTAACTATATTAACCAAGAAAAAATGAAAAATGCACTCATTTTTAATATTACAAATAAAAGCGGGATCATCACTACTGATCATATGGACATTAAAAGGATAATAAAATGATACTATGTCCACAAATTTGACGATTTACATGAATGAACCAAATCTTTGAAAAACACAAACTACTACAGCACAAAAAAGGAGAATTTTATTATTTGAATAGCATTACATCTACTAAATATATTAAATCAATAATTAATAGCTTTCCAAAAAAAAAAAAAGCACTAGAGCAACATGGTTTCACTGGTGAATCATAGCAAACATTTAAGGAAGAAATGAAACTAATTCTCCACAAACTCTTCCAGAAAATAGAAGTAGAGGAAACATTTCCCAACTCAAGTCTATGAAGTTAGCATACCTTAATACGAAAACCACATAAAGATAGTACATGAATAATAAAATCACAAACTAATATCTCTCATGAACATACATGTAAAAGTCCTCAATGAAATATTAGCAAATCAAATTCAATAATTTAAAAAAGCTATGCATCATGAAGGAATATGATGTATTTCAGAGATGCAAAACCAGTTCACAATTTGAAAATCAGTGTAAATTACCAAATTAAGAAACTAATAAAGAAAAATCATATGATCATATCAATTGATACAAAAAAGACATTTGAAAAAATCCATCACTTATTCATGATAAAAACGTGCAGCAAACTAGGCATACAAGAAACTTCCTCAACTTGATAAAGAACATTTACAAAAAAACTTCAGTCAACATCATACTTAATGGTGAGAGACCCCTAAGATAGGGAACAAGGTAAGGATGTCCTCTTTTACCACTCCTATTCATCATCATACTGGAAGCCTAGCTAGTACAATGAAAGAAGAAAAAGAAATAAAATGTACTCAGATTGGAAAGAAATAAACTGTCTTTATTTGCAGATGACATGATAGCCTGTCTGGAAAATCCTAAAGAATCTATTATTTAAAATAAAGAATTAAATTAAAAACAATTCCTGAAATTAATAAGCTTGTATAGAATGGCTAAAGGATAGTAGGGTAGAACATTAATATTCAATTACTTTCTTAGGTTTCAGAATAAACAAGGAGATTGAGAAACAAAATATCATTTAAAACAGCACAAAAATTTTGAAATACTTGGAATAATTCTAACAAATTATGTACAGGGCCTACATATCAATAACTACAAGATAGACAAAATAAATCAAAGAACCATATAAATGAAGAGGTAGTTCATGATCGTATATTGGAAGTCCTGACGTTGTTGAGAGGATAATTCTTCTCAACTTCATGTATAGATTCAACACAATCCCAATAAAAATCTCAGCAAACTATTTTGTAGACATATACAAACTGATTCCAAAGTTTGTATGAAAAGGCAAAAGTCCTATAACAATCAGCACAATACTGAAGAAAATGACAGTTGGCGGATTCAAACTACTGAATTTCAAGACTTATGCATATTTAAGTCAATAAAAGGAGACTGAAAGTCTATGTACTATATATATAATTCATTTTCTATGGCATTCTGTCAGTAATCACTAGGGATTTTGGGAGTGGAAAGGGGTTGAACAGGTGAAGCACACGGGATTCAGGGCAGCGAAACTATTCTATGAGCCATTATAATGGGAGATACATGACATCATGTATTTGTCAAAACCCATAGAATGTCACAACACAAAGAGGAAACCTTAATGTATACAAACTAAAATAAAAGGGAAGGCATATTGTGACAAAAGAGCTAAGGTATTGTAAACATACAAAATTAACTCATTAAAGGGAGTGGGGGTGGAAGAGAAGTCACTGAACTTTGAAATGATTGTAGTCTATAATACTAAAGGCAAAATTAACTGAACATGAACACTGTACTCTAGTTGATAAAGCTGTTCCCTTTGGGATATGTGTTAACAATTATGACACTGCTATATAGGTGTACTGAAACTGAAGAATTAGTTAAATGAATGGTGAATAGTTGAGCCAGGGTTCTCATTGCTGGAGTGAAAGGTTAGATATAAGCAAGAAAAGAAGGCTAGAATAATCAGTGGTAATGGGCTAGAGTTAGAGACATCAGTATGAACTCATTTTCAGCTTGATATAGGCACACAATGAAAATATACATGGAAATGCTTATGCATATGCATATATTTCATTGATGTGACATCCAGGAGGGTCTAGAAGCAAAAACACCCCAGGAGCATCAAGAATGTTTAGCAGCAAGATCTTGGTTTCTAATATCACTCTTCAATAAAAAGAAAGAGGATGCTTGGGGAAATGGCTAATTTGGGATTGTGGCAGAAAATATACAGTATGAGACTGAGTTGCTTACAGTGCCAGAAAGTAAGGAAGTTCTCAAAAATACAAAAACAAAAACAACTACAACAAATACCCCGAAATGATGAGCATATGTCAAAGGGTCATGGGAGACCACTAGAAGACCTTCTAATAGTCAAATCTAGAAGAACTTAAGCAAATAACAATAATAATAAAAGTAGTATAATATTATACATATAACAAACTTTATATATAAAGTAAATTAATTATATATACATGTGGGGGGATGTTTGATTCTCTTTCTCTGAAGAAACCTTACTAATAAAGGTAGCATTGGATTATAACCCCACATATAAAAATGTTTATAATTACATGGTGAAATAAACAAATAATTAAATAAGTGGAATGGAAGAGGCTACTCTTTCATGGAGAAGAGCTTCAAAAATTGATGCAGACACTTCTTTTTCAAGCGGGTGGAATTTAATTCCCAACCCCTTGCAGGTGGGCTGTACTTAGTGACTTGTTTCTAAAGACCAGTGTACGGAAAGGGAGAAAGAATTTTACAGTAGAGAAACCCGATAAACATTATCTTGGACAGGAGACCAAAATTAACCTCAACATAAGTCACATTGATAGCGTATACTGTTAATATGTGTGATGAGAATGACGCTTTGCTTTCGTGATCATCCTTTTAAAAACCCATAATCCTGGTCTCACCATAAGAAAAAATACCAAACAAACCGCAATTGAAGTACCTTCTACAAACATCTGACTAGTACTTCTCAAAACTGTGATGATCACTAAAAACAAGGAAAGCCTGAGAAATTGTTAAAACCAAGAAGAGCCTGAAGAAACTTGATGACTAAATGTAATTCAGTATCTTGGATGGTAGCCTAGGGAAGCAATATATTTAGGGAAAAACTAAGAAAATCTGAATAAAGTGTAGATTTAAGTTAATAAAAATGTATTCAGAAACTAGCCAGGCAAGATTGTACATGCCTATAGTCCCACCTACTCCAGAGGTTGAGGCAGGAGGATTGCTGGAGTCCAGGAGTTTGAGGTTGCAATGAGCTATGATGATCACACCAGTCTGGGTGACAGAGCAAGACCCTGTTTAAAAAAAAAAAAGTATCAATATTGAAATTGATAATTCAGACACATGTATCATACTAATATATTAATAATACAAGAAATGAGTTGTGGGCTACATAGGGATCCTCTCTATTATCTTCATAACTTTTCTGTAAATCTAAATCTATTCTAAGATAAAAAGTTTATTTAAAAAAGAAAAAATAATAAAATATATATTAATATACTAAAGAAGAATAATATTTTGAATAAAGAATGTAACTATTCTAGCAAAACATCCATTGCTTCTTTCTTATGATTAAAGAACTGAACTGAACTGAAATTTCCAGAGAGGCATGATCTTTCAGGTAAAGGACCAAAATGTTTAGGGCATAACTGTTTTGATTGTCTATTTGGGCAATCAGTATTGACTTGTGAAAATCATATCCACCCAACAAAGGATTAATTACCAGAATATATAAAGAACCCAAACAACTCAGTAGCAAAAACCCCCAAAATAAGCCAATTGAAAAATAGGCAAAAGACCTGAATAGACATTTCTTGAAAGGAAACATACAAATGGCCAACAGTTATACGAAAACATGCTCAATGTCACTAATTATTAGGGAAATACAAATCAAAACCACAAAGAATTATCATCTCACCCCGGTTAAAATGGCTACCAAAAAGACAAAAAGTAACAAATGCTTTCAAGGATGTGGAGAAAGGGGAACACTTGTATACCATTGGTGGGAATGTAAAGTAGTACATCCATTATAGAAAACTGTATGGAGGTTCCTCAAAAATCTAAAAATAGAACTACCGTATTACACAATTTACTAGTGAAATTCAGCAATTTCACTACTGGGTATATATTCAAAGAAAGGAAATCAGGACACCAAAGAAATATCTTCACTGCCATGTTTATTGCAGCACTATTCACAGTAGCCAAGATAAGGAATCAACCAAAATGTCTATCAATGAATAAATGGATAGAGAAAATGTAGTATTCATACACAATGGAATATTATTCAGCCCCAAAAAGAATAAAATCCTGCTATTTGCAGCAACATGGATGAAACTGGAGGTTATTATGTTAAGTGGAATAAGCCAGGCAAAGACTGACAAACATATGTGGGAGACAAGAGAAATGGATCTCATGGAGGTAGAGTGTGAAATGGTGATTACTAGTGGCTGGGGAGGGACAGAGGAAGGAGGGGATGAGGAGAAGCTGGTTAAGGGGTATAAACATACCATTTGATAGAAAGAATAAATTCCAGTATCTAATAGTATAGTAGTGGAATTATAGTTAACGATAATTTATTGTATATTTCAAAATAGCTAGAAGAGAAGAACTATAATCTTCCCAGTGCAAAGAAAAGATAAATGTTTGAGGAGAAGGATATCCTAATTACCCTGCTTTTATCATTATACATTATATGCAGGTATCAGAATATCACATGTATCCCCCAAATATATACAACTATTATGTATCAATGAAAAGTAAATAAAATTCTCTAGGCATTCAAATAAAAAAAGGACATCAGTTTTAAAATAATTATGCTTTTGCCATACTTTTCAGATAAAGACTGATAAAAGCATTTGATTGTCATTTGTTAAAATGTATATTGAGTATACCCATTAGTACATTTTCCATGCTTTGTATTGACGTAAAATTCATTTTTAACCATAAAGCAATTGATTTTCAAAAGCATCCTTTTCATATACTACTGATTTGTATCCTATAAGCCCATCATTAAAGGATGGCTTGAGTGTAACCTACTCTCCTTTGCCTTGAGCTTCCTGGTTTATTTAAGTTACCAAGGAACAAAAATAGCTGCGGTTTTGGCAGGATCCATTCTCTTTTCCTATAGGGAATACTCACTATTTAGTAACGAGCAATTTTCAAATGCAAATGACCCTCCAAATTAGGGCAGTCCTCCTCCTTAGAGCCACTACTAAGCTACCACCTGCGTGTGTTCCTATTCAAAGCTGGTCTACTCAGCCCATATGCATCTCCTCCAGTGTTTTATTTGACAATCTGTTTCAGCTTTGCAAGAGAGCTAGCAAATTATGTATTGCTCATTTTGTCAAAGTCATCATTGATGACAATTCTGGCATCAAGAGGCTCATTTTATTCTGCAGATGTTTTTATCAAATAGAAGATAAATCATGGTTTCCCATTTTTGTTTTTTGTTGTACTTCAGGGAATAACAGAGGGCACAAATAAAAACCTTTTCATTAATAAAGAAAGAAAGTAATACACTCAAGAGGATCACCACTGCATGATTTTCAGATATTCAGAGCACACACTGGTAAGACATTATTATATTAAGCACCAGTGTAACAGGCTTGGGTAGGGGTAATGGTGTTGGGGAAGGAGAGAGGGAAGTAATCTTAATTTTTAAGAGGTTCATTTTCTTTCATTCCTTTGAGAATATTGGTCCTAACTTAATTTAGAATTCCAATACAGAGTAATGTTCACCATAGCATTTTCTAGAAAGAGGCATCACAAAATATTCCTGAAAAAATAATTAACCTTACTGTGAGAGATTGCCTTGATGTTCTCGTGAAATGTGGCTGGGATCACTGCGATTTTTGATGTGAGCATTGGGGGTGAATGGATCTCTCAATTTGGTCTGCTGAAGTCTGTACTCAGATTTGGAGGGCAACGAAGGAAGAAAGAAAAAAACAATCCTGTGAACCTATCTTTGTCTTCTGCTAGAAGGTGTAGTTAGCAGAAGAAAGTAAAGCAGGAGACTTAAATAAAACTAAATATTCAATACAGGCTCACCATGTTCAAGGCACTGTTATTCTATTGGGATTCCACCTGTGTGATTACAATGGCCAGGAAGGCTTCACTGTAGCCCCAATGGTGCCTAGTGCAATATGGAGTTCAATGAGGTTGACATCAGGGCCTGGTAGAATAGTTATCAGAGGTGAATGAGCAAATATTATGTGCATGATGGTCCTCCATGATGCGGTGACAGCATTGTGAAAGGCAGCCAAGGATGGATATAATTTTGGAAATTCTCTGGAGCATGGTGAAAATCAAGAAAGTGTTAGAGGAGTAGTTGAGAATAGAAAAGAAGGCAGTTAGCATAACTCTACCTTCACACATATCATCATCGTTGCCAGTGATGTTAATTATGTACCAGGTACAACACTAAGTCCTTTATACATATGATGACTCTTTGCTTTCAAAGCTATGTCTTGAGATACCCTATTTTGGCATGTGAAATGGAGGCTCATAAAGGTTATGCTACTCGTCCAAGAGCATACAGCCAGTACTTTGGAATGATGTTGAGCAGTGGCTGGCTAAGAGCACAGGATTTGCATTCACATGGTCCTTGGTTTGAATCTGGACAATCCAACTGTTCTGACCATTACAACCTCTGTGGAGCAGTATAACTTTTAATTGGGTTGGTTGATGTACTTAATATCACCAATTACTTATTTATATATTCCTTTACCTTTACTAGCTATTTATTGGAAGTCTAATATGTGCCAAGAACTCTACACAAGCATACACACATGCATATGAAACACATTTGCATCTTTTCCAAAGCAAGGAGAAGGGAATTAGTGTAGCAACCTCTTGTTTTTCTTGGTGTATCCCCATGGACAGACAGGTTATTTCTTTTGTATGTTAGTGCACCTTTCAGACTCTAACCAGTCTCTCCAGGAAACCCTTAGACATTTTGCATCAGCACTGCAATTTACTATTTAAGGGAGAAATTCCTTCTTATTTCCCAATTGTTCTCCCATCAAGCCTGAATAAAACATAAGCTGATCAATATATAAAGTATCCATAAAACTAGGCTGCTACAATGACTATTTGTGTTTATTTTTGTTCTCCCTTTTACCTTACTTCTACATGATTTAGCATTAAAGTTAAGGCAAAAGCAACAACAAAGGAACAGAAAAAGCAAATAAGCTTTTAACAAGCTTTCAATAGACTGACAAAAGGAGATGGGAAACTAGAAACATGAAAATAATAAGCAGTAACTCTGCCAAGAAATACAGCTTCCAAATGGATCCTGAATGAGAAATTTACTTATTTATTTGCATCTTTCAATTCAGTTTTGCGTTAACTATTTTTTTCCTCTTGTTTTGAAAACCTTTTGGATTTATTGCATCTCCTGGTGTTCTTTTGCATTTTTTTTAACATCCAATCTCCTTATTTTAACATCTCTTTATGTTCAGATTTTCCAGACATCATTTCCTTTTTTTCCCCTACAAATAGTAGAAATCATGGAATGAACAGTTAGAGTTATTGTTAGTGCACAAATAGCTTAAAACAGATCGTAAAGTCCCTAGTGATCAAGGAACTATACAATGCTGACTAGCTCTAGCAGCGACAGCAAAAATTTTCATAAGCCAGATGCTCAGCTTTCTGCTCAACCCCATCAACTTATCCGCACCATGTGAGAACCCCTCCCATTACTTTTCCAAAAAGCCTATTGTCTTTCTGACCCTTGGAAAAATTCTGCAGCTTCTGGGTTCTTTGCCCAATTTCATTCTTTCTACAACTGCATATAACTCAAAATGATGAGGACACATGACGAAAGATAAAATAATGAGAACACATGATAAAAGGCAAGCATGCATTATATTTTACCAGCTATAAGCAAATTCAAATGCAGAATTTTAAAACAGAGGACACAAAAGGCCTTTTGGATAAGATGCTGCCACTCGTAGTTTGAGAACTCAGACCTTTCTTATAAGCATGAGGTGAATTAGGCAGTTTTCATTTCCTAAAAAGCAATATTGGATTGCTTAATGAACTAACATTTTGAATATATAGTACCATTATTCACATTACCATGACTTAGGGTATCTGAACATGAAAATGTTAACTGATTTTTTAAAAAATTACTGATATCCTTAATACATAAAAATTCTCTTTAGAATCAGAGTATTTACTACACAAGGTAAACTGTTACATTTTCTCGAAGTTTTTTAACCTACTCTGTATAACTCCCAAACCCATTATATGGTGGCTTTGTATTTCTTAGTACCTATCTCTTACAGACATGAGGATATTAAATCTCAAACAGATTTCATATTGAGAAAATCATCTGCATAAATACAATGTGGTGACAAACTAGCCATGAGAGTAACTAAGTCTGTGGCCCCTCCAACTAGGGATTTTGGACTTTCAGCTCAGTGGGAGGCAGCCATGTGGGGCACCTGCTCCCTAGAGTGAATAGGATCCATGGCTGTATGAAGAGAATTAGAGAATCTCAAATATGGGAGATGATGGTTCTGTACTACTGAGAATCAATCAGTCAGGTCTAACTAAATGTGTTAGTTTTCTAGGCTTCATAACAAACTACCAGAAACTGGCTGGCTTATAACAACAGAAATTTATTCTCTCATGGATCTAGAGGCTAGAAATCTGAAATCAAGTTGTCAGAAAGGCCAAGCTCTCTCTGAAGAGTCTAGGAGAGGATCCTTCCTCGCCTCATCTAATTTCACTTGGTTGCCAGCAATCACTGGCATTCCTTGGTTTCTGTTAATAGGTGCATTGCTTCAATCTTTACCTCTGCCTTCACTTGGCCTTCTCTGTGAATATGTGTCCAAATTTCCCTCTTCTTATAAGAACACCGTTTATATTGGATTTAGGGCCCACCCTAATCCAGTATGACCTCGTCTTAACTTGTTTACATTTGCAAAGACCCTGTTGCGAAATAAGATCACATTAAGAACATTAGAATCCCAACTTGCATTTCAGGTGACGTATGTCTATAAGGCATCTACAACTTAACATGTCCAGATCTGAACTCCTGATCTCCTATCCCAAAACACATGTTCCACTCAGCATCTTTCTCATCTCAGTTAAATAACAATGTAATCTTTCCAGTTTCTGAGGCCTAAAAAATTAACATTATCCCTTTTTATTGTCATTCTTTTATAGCTCACTTCTAATACATATGAAAATTCTCTTGATTATAGCTGCCTATCATATCTGGAATCTGACCATTTCTCACACCCAATACTGCAAATGCTCCTGTATGAGCAGCCTTCATCTCTCACCTGGATCATTTCCAGAGCCTTTCCAATTGGTTTTCCCACTTCCACCCTTATCCTACAGTCTAATTTTGGAACACCAGCTGGAGCAATCCTTTTGAAACATAGGTCAGATGATGACACTCCTCTGCTAAAAACCCTTACGTGGTTCCCACCTCATTCAGAGTAAATGCCAAAACCTTTACAAGGCCCTGCATAACCCTGCCCCCCCAGCATGCCTGACTCCCCTTCCCCACCTCCCTCTGCTCCATTCACACTGCCTCCTTGAGATCTAACACACCGATCATGCTCCCACCTTAGGGCCTTTGCATGGCTATTCCCTTTAGCCAAGGGCAACATTGAATTTGCTCAAGTCTCTGTCTGCAATGTTGGAGGAATAAAGGGTAAGTTGGACAAACTCTTGTTCAAAATGATATAAAAGGAATTCAGTTGTCATTCCTAGTTCTTATAATTAGAGCAGAAGAAAATCACTGTAGGCTACAATAAAGAAATAGCTCCTTTCAATCATTCAAATGCTTATTGCAGTAATAATAATAACAATATTATACTCTAACAATACTTTTACACATGGACTAGACACTTTGTTAAAGTGACTTTTTACATTATAATGTCTATAAACTCTTAGTGAGTCTTATATCCATTTGGATAGTAACAAGATAAACTTTGAACCAAAGCCAGGCAGAGAACAGTGTGTGATTGTGTGAAAGATAGAAAAACTTTACTCTTTGTGCTGCAATCGAAGCATATGAACTTTGAGTACCAAATCTTGGTGTTATAGGCCCATCAGTAATTTATATAAGAAGTGTGGATTTAGACGAATTCCCAGACTTCCCCCAAATTTTTTCAACCAATACCCCTAGAACTATCATCTGGATTAATTTCTTAGAAATATAAGTTGATAAGAAAATAATTTTTATCGACAAAAAGAATTATCCAAGAAAACACTAAATGGCTTCAGACAACTAGTTAGCCTTAAACTCAAAAGGATACCAGACTTTGCATACTATTTGAAGAACAAATAAAGATACAAACAGGGTGTCAAACAAAAGATACAAAGATTTAAAGAAGAAATTGTAAAACAAAAATCAGAGATAAAATCCAAGCAGATGGAGCTCAATTAGGGAATGTACGAGAACAATAAAAACATAATAGAGAGCAATAGCACATAAGAAACAATAAGACGTAACTTCAACAGAAAAAGCTGTCAGGAATATGGCAAGTGAGTTTGAGGAAATTGCACAAAAATGGAACAGAATAGAATAGCATTACAAAATGATTATAGAAAATATATCCAGTGTGGAAGACAGAAAAAGGAAATTGCACATATGTAAAAAATAATCTTCTATTCTGAAGATAAGAATAGAACACATGGAACATAAAAATATATTAAAATATACAATGAAAATAGCCATCTTGAAATTTAAAGAAAAGCTTGTATTTGTGAATGAAAAGAAGTACTCTTTTCCATAAACCGTCAACACCAAATCATACTGGTGAAGTAACTGAATTTTAAGGATAAAGGAAAATAAGGCTCCTATCTCTAATAAGAGAGGTCCAGGTTGTTTGGACCAACACTTTGGCAGCTAAATAACAAAAATTGCTACATAATAATGTAAAAAAAAATTATTTAAAGTAACAAATAGCTGAAAAGATAGTGGAGAACTAATAAGTGGAAACTTGTGGAAATGCAGGAAGCCAGGGTTATAGATGGTGCCCTGCACTGGAACAGGGGAATTGTTTGCTCTCAGGACATTTGCTGCTGCTGGCAAACATGAGCCAGCAAATATATATATTTGAATTGAAATTTTATATATATATATATGATATGTTATATAGGTATACATGTGTATATTTGAAATATATACGTATATATGTCTATATGTTTTTGTGTGTGTGTATGTGTGTGAATATATGTGTAGATATATAAATTTTCTTATTGGTGGCATAAAGATTACAATTAGAAAATGAAGTTAAATTATTTACTTTAGGTTAATACCAATTTAATAACTTAGTTTCAATAGTATTTAGAATTTTTCCTACAATATAGCTCTATTTCCTCTTCCTTCTTTGTGGTGGTATTGTCATACAGAATATGTCCTTATACATAATAAGTTCATCAACACAATTTTGAAATTATTACTTTATGCAGTTCTCTTTTAAATCAGTTGAGAGAAGAAAGGTATCACAAATAAAAATACATTTATACTATCCTTTTAATTTACCTATATAATTACCTTTACTGGTGTTTTTTATTTCTGCATGTACATTTGAGATACTCTCTGTGTCCTTTAATTTTATTATTACTTGGAGGGCAGGTATGCTACCAACAGATTCTCTCAGTTTTTGTTTATCAGGAAATGGCTTAATTAAACCTTCATGTTTGAAGAATAGTTTTACTGGATGTAGAATTCTTGGTTGACAGTCTTGTCTTTCTGCACTTTAAATGTATCATCCCACTGCCTTCTTGCCCACATGGTTTCTGTGAGAAGTCAGTTGTTAACCTTATTGAAGATCCCTTATATGTGATGAGTCATTCTTGCTGCTTTCAAGATTGTCATTTTGTTACTGGCTTTTTTCAGTTTGACAATGATGTATTCAGTTGAGAATTTCTGAGTTTATCCTACTTGCAGTTAATTGAACTTCTTGGATATGTAGGTTTTTATTATTTTTTTCAAATATTATTTTGTGACCATTTCCTCTCTCATCTTTTTGGGCCTTGCATTATGCATATGCTAGTATGTATAATGATACTCCACAGGATTTTGTATGATTTTTTTTAATAGTTTATTTTATAGGGCAGTTTTAGGTTTACAGTAAAATTGAGCAGAAAGGACAAAAATTTCCCATATGTTTCTTGTCCACACAGATGGATAGCCTCCCCACTATCAACATTTTTCACCATAGTGGTGAGTTTGTCACAATTGATGAACCTATATGAATGAATTATTATGACTCAGGGTCTTTAGTTTACATTAGGGCTCTTCTTGATGTTATACATTCTATGGGTTTGGACATATGTGTAATGACATGTATCCACCATTATAGTATCACACAGACAGACCATTATCACTGCCCTATAAAATCCTTTGTGTCTCTCCCATGCATCTCCCCACTCTCACATTCATAGGTCTTTGAGGCTTTGTTTATTGTTCTTTATTCTTTTTTATTTCTGTTCCTCAGCGTGGATACCCAATTAGCCCTCTTGGAGTTTATTAATTATTTGTTCTCATATCTCAGATCTGTTTTTAAGCCCCTAGTTAATTTTTCATTTCATTTATTGTACTTTTCAACTAAGGAAATTTCTATTTAGATCCTTTTTTAAATAATTTCTGCCTGTTATACCTATTCTCTATTTATTTAGATATCATTCTCATACTTTAATTCTTTAGAAATATTTTTCATTAGTTCTTTGAATATCTTTATGATGGCTGATTTAAAATTCTGTTTCTTTGTACATTTCATAATTTCTTGTTGAAAACTGATCATTTATAATATTATAATGTGGCAAATCTGACACCCTGTCTTCCAGTGTTTGATGTTCTTGCTGCTACTGCTTTTTGTTTAGTGACTTTCCTGGACAAATAGTATATAGTTTGTATCTTTTGTTGTATAGTGCCTCTGAAATCTTTGCTTAAGTAAGCTTCACAGACAGCTAATGATTAGACAAAGATTTTCTTAAATGCCTTGAACCAATAAGTCTCCCAGCCTTTGCACGAGGCTCTGTGCGTGTTTGGGGCATATATACAACATCCTACAAGTTTACAAATCTGCCTTAGTCCTGACTTCCTACATACACAGAGCCTATAGGTCAGGAAGAGGTGAGAGATTAAGGCCTTCTTAGGCCTTTCCTTGGAAGGCTTACAACTCTGTTGATTAATAATGACTTTACAGATGTCCAGAAAGGTGTCAGTGCTTCTCAAATGCCCCTGTAGATATCTTATTCCCCAATTTTTATAAGAAATTTTTGTTCAGACTCTTGCTTGTAACAACTAGTATTGCCACCCTAGCCATCTGCAATGGCACGACTGATTGTTTTTGAACAAATGTTCGCGGATAATGCTGTTCACACTGAGTGAGCTCTGAGTTAGGTCACATAAAGATAAGTCATGTGAATGGGGATTTTCCACAGCATTGCCCGACAGTCAAATAGTAACAGTTCTCTGTAATAGGGTTTGTTTATTTATTTAATTATTTTTTGAGAGCTTGAAATCTGCTTTGCCTTCTCCAGTGATTGTTAGGCTACTGTTTATTTACAGCCACTGTGGTTGAGAGGCTGTATGGGTTCATGGCTACTCTGGAGCTAGGAAGAGTGATAGAAATAGTGCAAATTGAAACATCACAAAATTTGATGTCCTTACCAAGATGTAGACATTTTATTGATTTAACATTCCTTACATTATTGCATTCTTTTGGTTAATATCTAGAGTCTAAAAATTTTGATTTTTGACAATTTTGTCAATATTCCTATTGCTTTTATGGACAAATAGAATTTCTTTGATGTACAATTTCAGAATGATTTTCTTATATATTTAAATTTACAAAACACTGACAAAGAGTTTTCTAAATGTACACCATCTTACACTCCCACCAGCAATGTAAGAGAGATTGAACTATTTCATGTTCTTAGAATTAGCTATGCTCCAGAAAAGTAATGAGATTGGGTGCATGGGAGAAAACCATCAGTTGAATAATAAAAGATAATTTTTAAGAACTGAGTGGCATAAATCTTCCATTTAGAAAAATACCATAAATGACAAATGGAAACACACACTTGTATACACACACCCCAATAAATTATTATGTAATTTTAAAACAATAGATATAAGGGTAAATCCTAAAAGCATCAGAGGAGGACTAGGAATACAGGGTGCCTGCAAAGGAAAGAAAATCAGTCATTTTAATTTATTTTTAGAAACACTGGTTGTTAGAAAATGTAGAGAACTGCACTCAGAGATCCAAGAAAATTTTCTGAAACAAAGAATTGCATAAATATGCAAATTATTAATCAACTAAGAGAATATAAACTCGACTATTTTACCAAAAAAAAGTTTCACCTCACTCTCCCCTCCCTAGGAAGTGATTTCCCTGTATGTCACTGCTTTAATCTTAGAAAGTTATTTCAGCATGTACTCCAACATACAGAAAGGGGAAGACATGGTTTTCAGAAAATAGTGGCTCCAGAAAAATAATGAAAACCAGGAAAATAATGAAAATAAGTTGCAAAATAGAAGTTATGTAGGAGGGCTAGTGGAGTCTAAATCCAAGGTGGACAAAAAGGAGAAAAAATTATTGAAGAAAATTATCCAGGAATAAAAGACAAATTTCATGAACTCATTAGATGATTCTTCAAACTATAAGAATATAACAGCAAATAACATAAAAAACAAATTCCAAAATGTCAGTATAGAAGCAAGCTGGCTTTACTCCCTACTCCCTACAAAAAACAAAAAACAAATATACAGCATGGAGATTATCACCAGCATTATCTTAAAATGTGTAGAGCAGACAGTTCCCAGGCCATAGAAAAGTGAAAAAAAAAAAAAACCTTGTGCAAATGGAAAGAGAATAGGACTTCTAGCAAGAGACCTGTCTCAGCCTCAACCCACAAGAAATGCCTAAGGGAGAAATGTCCCTGAGGACCACCAGGACAAAGAAGAGAGGTAAAAATACCACTCCAGCCTTGGAAGCCCTGCTCTGTAACTCAGCCAAAGGAGACACAAAACCAGAATGGCTTTTTACTAGCATCATTCTTCTGGGCATGAACTTCTAGCCATCTTTCTCACTCTTCTGGGATGTAGTCATTGGAACCTTCTGGATGGTCAGCACTCTGATTATTTGCTAGCAACAAGGCAAATCTGGGCTAAAGGTGCCATCTAGTGCTGAAAAGAAGGCAGGAACTTAATGGAGAATAAAAAAACAAAATAAATCAGCAGGTAAGTGACAAAGAATCTCTAAGCAAACACATCCAAGGTAAGCCAAAACAAGGCAGGCAGAAAAGACAAAATAAATAACTAATTCTTCAATGCAAAGACATAGACGTACACTCACTGTCTGGAGGATGGACATACTAGAAGCTTTGACTTGGGTGGGGCAAAGGCAATATATGTAACCTAAGCATTTGTACCCCTATAATATGCTGAAAAAAATAACAAAAGAACCTTAGAAAATACACAAACAATTGAGAAATAAACAACATGTTCCTGAATGACAAATGGGTCAATGAGGACATAAGGAGTAAGTTAAAATTTTTTTTGAAACAAATGAAAATTGAAATAAAAATATCACAATCGATGGGGCAAAGTAAAGGTTGTACTAAGAGGGAATTTTATAGCAATAAACACCTGCATCATAAAAATAGAAAGACTTCAAATAAAACTACCTAATGATACACCTAAAGGAACTATTAAAGCAAGAAAAAAACAAACCATAAATTAGTAGAATTAAAGAAATAATAAACATTAGAACAGAAATAAATGAAATTTAGACTAAAAAAGAAATACAAAAGATTAATGAAGTAAAAGGTTGTAGTTTTTTTGAAAATAGAAACAAAATTGATAAACCTTTAGCTAGACTAAGAAAAAAAAGAGAAGACCTAAATAAATTAAATCAGAAATGAAAAAAAAAATACCAACTGAGATCACAGAAATACAAGGAATCATTAAAGAATACTATGAACAACTATATGCCAACAAATTGGAAAACCTAGGATAAATGGATAAATTCTTGGACACATACAACCTACCAAGATTGAACCATGAAGAAATAGAAAATCTCAACAAATCAATAATGAATAACAAGATAAAAGCTATAATAAAATATTTCCCATCAAAAAAAAGCTCAGGACCTTATGGATTGGTAGCTGAATTCTACCAAACATCTAAAGGACTAATACCAATTCTACTCAAAATGTTTTTAAAAAATGGCAGAGGAGGGAATACTTCCAAATTCATTCTAAGAGGCCAACATTACCCAGATATCAAAACCAGACAAGGACACAACAAAAAGAAATAGATCTACAGGGCAATGTCATTGATGAACATAGATGTAAAAATTATCAACAAAATACCAGCAAACCAGGTTCAATAACACATTAAAAAGATCATTCATCATGATCAAGGGGATTCACCCCAGAGATGCAAAAATGTTTGGTTTAACACATGCATATCAATAAATATGATACATCACACTAAGAGAACCAAGAGAACCATATGATCACTTTAATAGATGTTGAAAAAACATCTGGCAAAATTTAACATCTCTTTATGATAAACACCCTCAGCAAACAAGGTAGAGAAGGAATATATCTAAAAATAATAAAGGCCATATATGACAATCCCGCAGGTAACATCATACTCAGTGGAGAAAAATTGAAAGCCTTTGCTCTAAGATCTAGAACAAGGAAAGGATGTTCTCACTTCCCATAATACTGAAAGTGCTGGGTAGAGCAATTAGAGAAGAGAAGAAATAAAGGGCATCCAAATCTGAAAGGAAGAAATCGAATTTGCCTTGTTCACAGATTACATGGTCTTAGAAAAATCTAAAAACTTCACCAAAAAACTGTTAGGACAGATAATTGAATTCAGTGATGCTGTAGAATACAAAATCAACATACAAAAATTAGTAGCATTTATATACACCAAGAGCAAATAATCCAAAAAATAAATCAAGGAACCAATCCACAATGAGATATCATCATATCCTAGTTATAATGGTTTTTTATCAAAAAGACACACAATAATGGAAGCTGATGAGGATGTGGAGAAAGGAGGACCCTCATACACTGTTGGTGGGATGTAAATTAATACAGCCAATATGGAAAACTGTATGGAGCTTCCTCAAGAAATTAAAAATAGAAAATTACCATAGGATCCAGCAATTCCACTACTGGGTACATATCCAAAATAAAATAAATCAATATATCTAAGAGATACTTGCACTCCTGTGTTTACTGGAGCACTATGCACAATGGTCAAAATATGAAATCAACCTAAATACCCATTAATAGATGAATAGATAAAGAAATGTGGTATATATACACAATGGAATATTATTCATCCATAAAAAGAATGAAATTCTGCCATTTGCAGCAACATGAATAGAACGGAAGGTCAGTATGTTAAGTGAAATAAGCCAAGCACAGAAAGATAAATATCACATGTTCTCACTTACATGTGTGAGCGAAAAAGTGAATCTCATGAAGATAAAAAATAGATTGGTGATAGAAGTCCAGAAGAGGAAAGGGAGAGAGGGAATGAAGAGAGGTTGATTAATGGATATAAATATACAGTTTAATAAAAAAAATAAGATCTACTGTTTAATAGATCAGTAGGGCAACTATAGTTTATTATAATCTATTATATATTTCAAAATAGTGAACAGAGAGTAGTTCAGATGTCTCTAGGATAAAGAAAAGACAAATATTTAAGGTGATGGATTTCTCAATTACACCGATTTATTGTTTAAAAATTATATTAATGTATTAAGTTGTCACAAATTATATGAATGTTTTAAGTTGTTATAAAAAATAAATAAATAAAATGAGAGGCATTTGGAATCTCCAAAAAAGATAATTTACATAATGAGAAAATATGACTTTGTTCAGTAAAAAATATGTATATGGTCATAATGGTTTAATTTTAAATTTTTAGGATCAAACCTTATCCAAAACTAAATCATGGTCCAAAAATTAAGAAAATAAAATGTTACTGTATAAAAAAAGTTTCTAAAAGTTGTACTTCTTTTCCATTTTGAGAATAGTGTTATTTTGGTGAATAGATGTGGTGATCATAATGTAATGCGTGTATTAAAGAATTTAAACACAAATGTATCCAATAAATGTATAAGAGTAATAAAAACAATTCCATAAACATAAGTAATTGAGAAAAGACTATTTGATTTAGCTTATAAAATATTCTCTTTTAAGTGGTATGGTTTCATATTTCTTACAGATCCATTTATACTACCTAGTTATAAGCTAAATACTATTAATTTTCAGGTTTTAGTACAATATTTTAGGCAAAGCTAGATGTATAATTATGGTTGCTGAATTTAATAAAACTCTTGCAAACCTTGACAATGTAGATGTAACAGTATTGCTGAACTTGGTTGAAAAGAGAAAAAATAAGGTTGGTATAGATGAATAACACCTGAACATTCAAATTGAAAGTTGAAAGATAACAGTGTAATGTTGATAACTATTTTGTACATTTAGTTGTCCTCATCTGAACCGAAATAAATGATTTATAGTAATTACCCAATAAGAATATGAAGGGGAATAAATCAGTGGAGCAAGAAAATTTATCGTTTTATGTCTTCTGTATTTAAAAATTTCTTCTATCATTTGCATTTGTTATTTGTGTAACAACCAACTCAATATGATGCTGGCTGTGGGTTTGTAGTATATGGTTTTTATTATTTTGAGATATATTTCTTCAATGCCTAGTTTGTTGAGTGTTTTTATCTTGAAAGGGTGCTGCATTTTGTTGAATGCTTTTTCTGCATCAATTGAGATGATCATATGGTCTTTGTTTTTTCTTCTGTTTATGTGGTGAATCACATTTATCATTTTATGTATGTTGAACAATCCTTGCAACCCTGGGATGAAGTCCACTTGGTCATGGTGGATTATTTTTTTACATGCTGTTTAATTAGATTTCCTAGTATTTTACTGAGGAATTTTGCATTTATATTCATAAGGGATATTGGTCTTTAGTTTTCTTTTTTTGTTATGTCCTTTCCTGGCTTTGGTATCCAGGTGATACCAGCTTCATAGAATTAATTAGTTGGGGAGGATTCTCTCCTTCTCAATGCTATGGAATAATTTCTGAAGAATAGGTAACAACTCTTCTCTGTAGGTCCGATAAAGTTTGGCTGTGAATCCATCTTGTCTTGGGCTTTTTCTTTGTCAGAACATTTTTTATTACCACTTCAATCTTGCTGCTTGTTACTGGTCTGTTCACAAGTGCTATTTCCTCCTGATTGAGTCTTTGGAGGTTGTGTGTTTCCAGGAATTTGTCAATTTTCTCTATGTTTTTGAGTTTGTGTGCATAGAGATTTTCATAGTAATCACAGATAATATTTTATATTTCTGTGGTATCAGTTGTGATATCTCCTTTTTCATTTCTGATTGAGTTTATTTGAGTTCTTACTTTTCTATTCCTGGTTAATCTATCAGGAGGTCTATCAATTTTGTGTATCTTTTCAAAGAACCAACTTTTTGTTTCATTGATCTTCTGTATAATTTTCTTGTTTTAGATTTCATTTAGTCCTGCTCTGATTTTAGTTATTTCTTTTCTTATGATGGATTTGGGCTTGGTTTGCTCTTCCTTTTCTAGTTCCTTGAGATGTGTCATTAGATTGCTGATTTGTAATCTTTCTGTCTTTTTGTTGTCGGCATTTAAGGCTATGAATTTTTCCCTTAGGACAACTTTTTTTTATCCCATAGCTTTTGATAGCTTGTATCCTGCTTGTCATTTAGTTCAAAGGATCTTTTAATTACCATATTAGTTTTATCTTTCATCCAATAATCATTCAGCAAGCAACAGGTCATTTAATTTCCATGATTTTTTGTAGAATTGGGTATCTCTCTTTGAGTTGATTTCTAGTTTTATTCCACTGTGGTTGAGAAGATACATGGTATGATTTCTATTTTTTTGAATTTGTTGAGCCATGTTTTGTGGCCTAAAATATAATCAATCTTGGAGAATGTTCTTTGTGCTGATGAGTAGAATGTATATTCAGTAGTTTTTGGATGAAATGTTCTGTAGATATCTGTTAGGCCTAATTGTTCTATAGTCTCATTTAGGTCGAGTGTTTATTTATATATTTTCTGCTTGTATGACCTGTCCAGTTTTGTCAGTTGGGTGTTGAATATCCTGGCAATTAAAGTATTGCTGTTTATCTCTCTACCTGGATCTAGTAGGGTTTGCTTTATGAATCTGGGTGCTCCTGTGTTAAGTGCATCAATATTTAGAATTGTTATGTCTTCTTTTTGAATTTCTCCCTTTACCATTATATAAGGACCAGCTTTGTCTTTCTTTACAATTGTGGTTTTAAAGTCAATTTTATCTGACATGAGAATGGCTTCACCTGCTTGCTTAGGTTTCCATTTGCGTGGAATATTTGTTCCATCCCTTGACCTTGAGTCTGTAAGGATCGTTGTGGGTTAGACGTGTTTCCTAAAGACAGCAAATACTTGGTTTTTATTTTTTTATCCATTTAGCAAGCCTCTGTCTCTTGAGTGGTGAATTAAAACCATTTACATTTATAGATTAGAATTGATATGTGGAATGCCGTTCTGTTCATCCTGTTGGGTAGTACCTTATTGCTTTATTTTACTTCTTGTACTATTTGTTTTTTCATTTAAGCTCTGAACTTTAGCTTTTGGGTAGTTTTACACTGGAGTGTGACCATTGTGCTGATCCACGTATATAATGCAATTCTGAGTATTTCCTGTAGGGCAGGTCTGGTCTTGAAAAATTCACTTAGTGTTTGTTTGTCTGGAGAAGTCTATTTCTCCTTCATTTATGAAACTTAGTTTTGCAGGACACAAAATTCTACACTTATAGCTTTTCTGTTTAAGAATATTAAAGATAGGCCCCAGTCTCTTCGGGCTTGTAAAGTCTCAATTGAGAAGTCTGCAGTTAGCCTGATGGATTTTCCTTTGTAAGTTACTTGATGTTTTTGCCTTACGGTTCACAGGAGTTCCTTCTTCATGTCGACTTTGGCCAGTCTGATGACTATGTGTCTTGGTGATTGCCTCTTTACAATCAATCTCCCAGGAGTTCACTGAGCTTCTTGTACCTGGATGACCAGGGAAGTTTTCCTCAATTATTAACTCAAGTAGTTTTTCCAGCCCTTGTGTGTTTTTTTTTTTTCTTCTTTCTTTGGGATGCCTATGATTCTTATATTTGGGTTATTTTCATAATCCCAAATTTCCTATAAGCTTTGTTCATTCCTCTTATTTCTCTTCATTATTTTTAACTGACTGATTTAATACGAAAGAGTTGTCTTCAAACTCTGAGATTCTTTCTTCTGCCTGGTCTAGTATATTTTTAAAGCTTTCCACTATGTTTGTTTTTCCTTAAATGAATTTTTCATTTCCAGGAGTTCCATTTGGTTTTTCTTTAATATGTCAATCTCTTTGGTGAATTTTTATTCATATCCTAAATTGTTTTTCTTGTTTCTTGAGTTGGATTTCTAGTTTCTCTTAGATTTCATTGAGCTTCCTTATAATCCATACTTAGAACTCTTTACCTATCTTTCCAATATTTTCATTTTGCTTTGTATCCATTGCTAGAGACCTGCTGTTCCCTTTCGGGAGTGTCCTTTCACTTTGATTTTTCATACTTTTTGATTTCTTTTGCTGATTCCTTCTCATCTGGCAACATGAGCCAGCACAAGAAAATGACTGCATCTTGGTTAGGACATCAAATTTTGTGAATGAAAGAGTGGGCTCAAACTCTAATCACTTTGATGATGTTATTAGCATGAATTTACTGTTAGGCCAGTAATTTTTTTAGCAACTTTATTGAGATCTAATTTACATAACTTAATGTTCACCCATTTGCAGTGAACTCAATGGTTTTTACCATATCTTTCTAAATTTGCACTCCTCATAGTTTTGAGAAAGAACAGTTTTCCTAAAAATCTTACATAGACCAACCAAATAATTTTAACTTAAGGATGAATAATGAATAAAAAGAGACAAGAAGAAGGAAGGAAGAGAATGTGATATAATTATTTCAATGCCTTCTACAACAACACTAGTTAAAGTGAAATATATGCTATCAATCACTAACTTAGGAGAGATGCACTTTTAAGTTAGATTTGTCACATATTTCATCTAGGAACAACTAAGTTAATTATCTTTAAACTTTATTTTTTACTCCTTTCATTATAGCCCTTTCCACACCCTGCCTGTTATTTTGTATTTTGTATGTGTCTGTGTGAAAGAGCAAGAGCCATGAATTATATTTCTGCTTTGCCTCAGGGATTATGGTACTATTTTGTACTTATTAGAAACAAAATAAACATGTCATGCATCAAACTGAAAAACAAAAGAAATAAAAGAAAATATGTATCATCACACAAAAAAAGGATGATGGAAATCATAAGATCACACCCCCATTTTGATGTTAAAAATCTGAATATCTCGGGTAATAGTTTTTAAGGCTTACAAATTTCATTACTCCACTTCAAATTGCTAGAGGAGATTTGTCCTTTAGATGCTTGTCACTCTTGAGGAATAAGGTGTAAGGACGTAACCCTCTATTTATAAAGATCAGTTCACCTACCCTCTCCTGATGAGAGCCTAACAAGCTTTAAATAGTCTCAGGCAACCTCCCGTTACATTTTATGGTAGAAACTTAAAGAGAATAAAGTATTCAACTGAAAACCTGAAGATGTTTTAAGAAATAATTACCCAAGTGGAGGTACTAAAATAGCACCAGAATAGTAGGGGGATCCCCCAGTCTCACAGTAACCAAGAAAAGTACTGAGTAAGAAAGTTAAAACCTTACCATAATTGTTGGAATCTTGTAAAACTACTTTTTTACCCTTGGAGTTTGGAGGTCAGTCTAATTTCTTGATTAACTGAGTGTATATTAAGTTGTGTATCATTGGATTTTGGGAGTTTCCATCAATAATTAACAGCTTGTTAATTGTATGTAAATGTCTATGTTTCTTAACTTGGCAATGTTTTATTTCTCACTCTTGTCATTTAGTGTTTATCCATCTATATTCCACATTTCTTAACACATTTTTTTATTAAGCACCCATTTATTGGCAATCACTCTTATGTCATGAGCATCTTAATACACTTTTTATTGCACCACTGACTGTGTATTCATCTACATTACCTATTCCTTGCCACCATTGCCAGATATATTCATTCTATTGATTGTGAGGCCATCTACCTTATAACTGCCTTGCAATGATCTTTTGTGAAAAGTCTTGTTCTATAGCAAGGTCACTACCCCTGCAAAACAGCTCATAAGCAGGGTGCTGCATCTTGTCCCCTTTAAGCAATAATTGGTTGTTTTGCAAGTCTTTGGCCCAGTGCTTCCTAATTTGTAATGCACGAGGCTCTGTTCAAAAGAATAACATATTCCATTTCTGTTTACAGAACTAACGCTTGATGCAAAAAAAGATAGAAAACAAGATTGGTCTTTTATTGGTGATAATTATACCAACAACGCTGAGCAAGATATGGAAGGGTTAGATAAAAGCAAATGAACTTATTTTTTAAATTGAGTTTACTAGATATAATCATATAACAAAGTACAAATCTTTTAGCTGTTCAATTAAAACTGCCTTATTTTTTAAAATAATTTAGAGGTCCATTTTTATTTTCTTTTGCATAAGTATTTCAACCAATTTCCATAAATTTGCATTTTTGTTCAAAAAGCCCTAATGCCAATTATGTAAAGCAAATGTAATTAATTAGTGCATTCCACAGCAACTGCATTCAAGCCTAGTTTGTTTGCAGTTGGAGACACCAGAATGGCTGAGTATAGAGAGGTATGAGCTGGAAACCCAGCAAAATTCCCTATCACATCCCCTCCAAAACTAAAAAGTGAGGTTGGGAAACACTTTCCAGAAAGATTAACATATATTGAATGTGGGGATGCCTAAGAAACTTCATTTCAGTAAAAACCTAATTTGATGCCTAAAAATAGAGTGTAATATCTGCTTGTGCCAGTGTCATCATCTGCATGTAACCATCACTTTCGCACCGAATTTTCAGGCCAATTTGGCCATGTTGATCTGTAAGTATCATTCTGCTCTTCCTAGTACATCTTTTTGTTGGAAGAGGGATGGGGAGAAGGACCACTGCAAAATGACTCATGCTATCATGTTAAACTTATTATTTTCCAATTCAGAGCTAATTCTGGAAACAACAGAAAAACATGCTATTGTTTTTTAAGCACATTTAAGGGTATGTGCTGGTAGTTCATTATGTGGTACATTTATTCTTTCTGGGAAAGTTTATGCCAGGCAGGAAGGCGTTGCATGTTTGCTAATATGAAGCAACGAAAACTTTGGTGTTAGCATTAGCTCTAGTTTAAAAACCATTTTGCTGCTTATAAGCTTTGGGCGCTACCCTCTCCTGATTCTAATCATCAGAATCTCTGATGAAATTAGAAAATTATAATAATTGGCTAAATTGGACATGTTCACTGGATTGCTTCAAGTTCAAGTCTATGTACTTAGAAACTCGAATGTAGTGGGAATTGAGAAAGAAGGGAATGACTGGCCTCCTCCTCTAACTTTGAGTTGCATGTGAGGCATATCTCAGTTACTTCTTAAATTGATTTTTGCTTGAATGTTACCTGAGGGCTTAAAATATATTTTCAAATATTGTCATTTAATGAAAATTCAGGAAGGCAGGGTGCCCCTTCTTTGAAAACCTGGGAAGTCCTGAATTGTTTGAACTTGAAGTCACAAGTGTAAGAGACTTCAACGTGTGGGAGCCACATTTTTTGTCTTAGGCTTTCTGTCAATTAGTTTTGACAACACCCTCAGGGGATCTGGTGGCTCTGGGGTGGTAGGTCACGCAGTGAGGAGGAAGCAGCCAGGGCTATCCTCACATGACTCCCTGGCATCCTGCACTGAAAGTCTTGTTTGCACAAATGATAGATGGCTGTGCAGCCGCCAGACTTAAATATACAAAAGGCAGAGTTCTC
Source organism: Propithecus coquereli (assembly GCF_000956105.1). NCBI lineage: Eukaryota > Metazoa > Chordata > Mammalia > Primates > Indriidae > Propithecus > Propithecus coquereli. Next base: position 2,748,481 of record NW_012154951.1, on the reverse strand, counting down.
TTATGCATTACACAGACCTGTTATGTAGGGCAAGGTTGAGCCTGTCAGGTTGGGGCAGGGTAATTGAAAAAAATGCCCTGGCCTACTTAGACATGCCTTCTGGGAGCTTCTATGTAGGATTAAGTTTAAGCAATGCTTCTTGTTTTATTCCCCATATTGGGGCCATAGGTTACTGTAATCATTATTTCTTATAAAGCAACTGGTTCTCATGGAATTTCTATCTTAGAGATTTATAAATGCCTCACTTTTTACTGTCTTAGGTAGGTGCAGGTATGAGGGACATTGCCTATATTTTCAGTACAATAATATATATTAACACTCCATTAAGTCCATTTTAGATTAAATTGATTGCTTAGAGTTGATCGCTAAAACACACACCCCATGACAAGGCAACATGATGATCCGTGACCAAATCACATCTGACCATTGGCTTCCAATGCTCCTATTGCCTCCCACCAAATCCAGTGGCGGGGAAACCACTTTTGTCCCATACTTAGTTGTTTAATAGCATCTGATGTCACTCAGAGATTTTGAAACTGCTAAAAGTGAAAGGACATATGTATTGTCCCAGAGATAGCTCAACACTATAAATCTAGTGGATCTTCTGCTGGATTTTAAGTATTTCCTATGCTGAGTTTTGATTGGATCTTGAGAAAGCCAACTTTTCTGGGAGGAGAATGAGTCTTCAGAAAGAATAGAAACATCCTTTTTTTAATCATAATTAGCTACTAGAAAAAAAACCCAAGTAGAGCAGGTCTTTCTGAAACCAGAAGTGTGTTTGTGTGCTTGTGTGTGTGTGTGTGTGTGTGTGTGTGTGTGTGTGTGTGTGCGTGCGCGCGTCATTTGGAAGAGTGCTTGTAATAATGCAGCATTTTTAGTGTCTAGTGAGTTTGCCTCCCTGCCCGTAACCTCATCCTTCCAGACTGGATTCCACTGAAAAATCAGAAAAAGATGAGTAGGAGCATTTGATTATAACCTGATTTGGTCCATATGAATACTTTGGAATGAGAATATCAGATTACTCCACAGTGGTGCGAGAGCAGGTAACTTCACAGGGCAAAGATAGTTGCTTTGGAATTCTTAGCGATAAAAATATTGGTGCCCCTGCCATTTACTTATCCTCACTTGGGTTTTTTTATGTAATGATTCATGTAATAGATGACATTTTGAGAAAAGCTAACTTAACTTTGATCTCATTCAAACTTTTACCTAAATGGAATTATATTTTCTTACACATCGAAAGTATAGAATATTTTACAAAGTACATAGTTTATCTTCACAACAGACCCCAAAAGGAGGTAGGTCTAGGCTAGTTTGGCTAAAACAAAATTCAGAAAGGATATAGAAATTGTGTAGACCCATGCTAATTGGAAGATTTTAGGAAAAGACTGAAATCCAAATCAGATATCATCATCTTTACCAAAAAAATTCTTCATACTCTTTCATTGTCTTCTAAATATGATGGATTTTATGACCAGAAGATACTTGGCTAGTTGGAAAGGGTGATGGGTAAGTTAAAGCAAACTTTGAGGAGTGATCTTTTTGACAAAAAATTGGATATAGGTGAGAGAAGGGGAAATGTTAAGGAAGATATTTATTGGCAAGTTAGGGGAATAGACAAAGAATGCTGTGGGAAAGCAACAAAAAAAAAAGAGGCTTGAGGAAGGAGAGGAGTGGAACACACATATCTAAGTCCGTCTGAGTTGGGGATTGCAGTATAAAATCCTTCATTTTACTGCCTAACACATTTTTATCAAAGTATATATCAGTGACAAACACATTGGTCTGAGTAGATTCTAAGTAACGAGATGTACTAGGTCCAAGTTGATATGAGTGGAAATAGTGGTGCACACTGGAATGCCCTACATTTAGGTTACAGTGTTTTTTTGAAATCATCTGTTATGTTAATTTCTTAGGATGGGTTATAAATGGCTCAACAGTGCCTTCTTCATTGTTTTTCCTCTCATGTCTAATCTCATAAGGAATGTGATGTATAATAGGTGCTAACTACATTTTGTTGAAACTAAATAACATCACTGTTTGAAAATTCCTATGTCGCTGTCTAATAAAGGGATGTCCAGGGTTAATAAATGCCCCAGCCTCTGAATTATGTCCAAAAAATTATGTCCAAATTTTGCGTCTATACTTAATTAACTTTGTCCCAGAAATGTTTTAGGACAAATATATCTTCTAGGTTTTATTTTATCTTATTTTTATTTGTTTTTCATTGCAAACAATAAAAACCTACAATGAAAGATGTAAGCAAAAGTAAATTTACTGGAAAGATAGTGGGTAGCTCACAAAATCAATGTATAGATCAGAAAACTAGAATACATATATGTAATTCAACACAGAACAAGAACAATCAGGGCAGAAGAGGCTATTCAGCCAGGACATCAGAGTTCCAGAGTTAGGATAAATGAACACCAAACATGTTTTCAGATCTTGACTCTCACAATGTTTTAAGAGAAGGAATCTGATTACTTGAGCTTAAGGCATATACTAACCTACCCCTTGGCTATACTGAGTTGGAGAGAAAGTCCTGTTCTAAGGAGCCTGTAGTGCCTGCAAGGACTCCTTTGGTTCCTGTAATAGAGAACATGAATGATTTATAGTGCCATCAAGGCTGCAATCAGTGAAGAGGGGCTAATTCCATAAAATGAAATATAGGAGCTATTGGAAAGCACCCACGGATGCTAGACAGCGAGAACAGTAAGTATTCACAGCTTTTGGATACCATCCCTTGTAGTCTTTTCTGTCTTCGAAGAACACAGAAAGCAGTGAAAGCAGCCCAAAGTGTTAACTTTTGTGGTTAGAGACCATGAGTAAGAGGCAAAATGGAAAGTCAAAAACACGTGTACACTCATGTGCATGCATGCACACACAAGCCACAAATCTGCCAGGATACACAGAGAAAAGTTCTACTAAGAGGAGATCACTATGACTGCAGTATCAAAAGGGTATTTCAGGAATGAAACAAATGAAGACTCCTCTGAATTGGTTCTTGTTTTTCTTTTGTCTTCAAATTGTTTTACCCAGATGCCTTGAAGCCCAGCTTTCCTTCATTTTTATCAAAGAAATTGTAGTTTCTACCACATGGCAATATCCTCTCCCAGTTTCCGACAGCTGCCTGTCTTAAACGGGTTATATGGAGATGTAAGAGTAACCAAAAAAATGTTGATTCTTGGTTACAAATGACCAAGAAGAAACCAATACTGGGCAGTTGTGAAGACTGAGCTAATGCAGGAGCCCATCATTTCCATCTGCCACAGACAAGTCACCAGGTCACTGTAATACAAAATCATTAGTTATGTCTTCTAGAAGCACAGAGGCAAAGCAGTAGAAAAGGAGCAGGCACTGAAGTGTTTCAGGAGGATAGATTCTTTCTTTCCATGCCCTGGTCAAATTCTGAAGACCCTACAGATTTAAAAAAAAAAGTGACACAGGCTGACAACGCCATATTATATTCATGGAAACCTTTTTTAAGTATGCAGCAAAGTTGCAAATTTTGCTGATTCAGGATTCTATAGTAGGAAAAGGAATTCTGATAATCTTGTGAGAATACCATTCAAAAGAGTACCAAAAGAGGCAGCATTTATTACTTTTTTTGGTAGGAAAAATTGGAAAGCTACTAAACAAAGTTTTCCAAACCTAGAAGAGAAAAACATACAAGTAATATACCAAAGAATCAAACTGAAGCAAAACTGAATTTGTTAAATACACGTTTTGTGAAGCCAATCCATTGCCTGTATGCCATCTTACATGAATCGCCTGCAAACAGCTTTTATAATGTGCAGAGCATTTAACAGATCACTGAAAACCTAAATACCAAAGAGTCCACTGAGGTGAGATATATTTAGCCATCCACTGTGCCTATGCCTGTATTCACCATTTTCGTCGCTGCTGTGTCAAGGACTTTTAATGCAGCATTTTAAGAAATGATCCTTTTGCAGGTAAAAAAAAAAAAAAATTCTTCATGCAAATCTCCATGGGAGGATGCAAACCTTTTCCCTAAAAATGTGCATTTATTCCTAGAGGCTGACTTCAGGCTCTGTCAAGGATACCACCAAAATGAGGAAGAAGTAGTTTATAGGACTAGAGAAATTTGAAATAGTGCCTTATAAAAATTAACTCTCCTCTCCATACTATTAAATTACATAATTTTGTATTAAAAGGCACGAATTGTATTAAAAATTATTCCACAGATGAAACCCTTGTGTGTATGAGAGTAAATGTGAATCTAAGGTAGAAAATAGAAGCAAATCCCAGAAGGATGACCTTGGAATATTCCAGAAACATGATAGTTTTTATATGCTTCTGGTCCAGATGTCACTGAGGGAGAGGAGGGGAAAAAAATATCTTTGGCAAGATTCCAGTTATTTTGCTATCAAATTTTCTCTGTTCCCTACAACTAGATGTAGTTTTACCCTATCAGTCATATTTCAATATTGGGTAGACAGATGAACTTGTCCTATTCAATCACTAATATTGATTCCCTAACAAAAAATGAAACTTTGAGTTGCCTTGGCACCAAGCATGCTATCCATATGCAAAATTAAAGACAGAGAATTAACAGGTGCTCCAATCGAACGTTTTTAGAATGGATTCAGAACCATGTTCCATTATGCTTCTCCTCTAAACGTTATGAAATAAACTCTGATTGAGTGCAAATATTCTTTCCATATTGATAATCAATGTTCCCAGTAGATACAGTGGGGATATAATCTAAATATTATATAGATATAAATATTATATTGATATAGATATATGCTTATCTCAAGGGTATAGTTTTTATTTTTGTAGAATTAATTTTACAAACTGGCCTTTGGATACAATGTTAAACAGACATGAGGTACCATAACATATGTGGTCATATTTCCTGTTAAAATCCATTTATAACTGCATCTAACACAGAATAAGAGGCTGTAGACTTGCATATTAATTTGGAAAATTAGCATCAAATTGTTTAGAGATACATATTTTGAATATGCACACATTAGAATGCAAGATGCTTTTGAAAAACATTTGAAAATGGGTGGTTTCTAAGGAGCTGTATTAACAAGTGTTTTTATATCAGAAATGTATACCAGTGGTTGCTACAATGTTCTCTGGGACCCTGAACTCTATGCAAGAGATACTTTCTGGGAACATTAGAGGTGATCCTAGATGAAACATGGTGGAGAAAGACTGGATTATGGTGCTTATTATAGCTTATTATAGCAAGCTTATTATAGAAAACTATGACTTTCTAACTATCCCCATTATGTCTTAGTCTACCTGTATTACATTATGCACATGGCCTTGAGCCAGTTTAGATATGTATGACTTATAGATTCCTATTGGTAGAAAATAGGACAACCAAGAAGTTTGAAGAGGGCCAGAACTGGCTAATCCTCTATGAGCTTGCTATCTGGTTATAATAACAGAAAATTTCAGACCAATATCTTTCACATAAACTACTGTTTTCATTTTTTAGAAACGTTTATTGGGAAGCAGGCTTTAAAAGTACACATATCTGTAATCTGATGAAATTCCAGCCCTATGTTTTTATAGGTACTTTCACCATCATGTTGCATGAAACATTCACTTAAGGAAGATGTAACAACAGGTAAGAAGAAGGAGTCTGTGTCCTTCGTGGTCTGTTATTAGGTATCCAGAAATCTTCCTAACCAATGGTGGCATGTCCCAGAAACTTTTAGGAATTGGTCCCTAAAGTACAATACAGAGACTTCTCTGCATTGTATACCCTGTTAAAGCAATGAAAATGAAATTTTTTCTAAAATATTTTTGCCAATCCATATATTTTGAATAATTTCACCAAAGATAATTCATTTATAATATTAACCATCATATTTAACAGGATTCTTAATTTGACACTTTTTTTCCTGATAATCACTAAGCTAATTAGTAAAGCATTGTTATTAATCTAGATATGGGGAGCTGAAGCATACCTAGATACCAATTCTAGAATAAGACTTTTCTTCTGTTTTTAAACTTTAAGTCTAGAAAAAGGATATGTTTATTTTATTCATTTTATTTTTTAAAACAGCTTTATTGAAGTATGATTGGTATACAACAAAAAGGTGTACACATTTAATACATCTATCTTGATGAATTTGGAGGTAAGTATACACCCATGAAATCATCACCCACGAAATCATCACCCACCACCATCAAGGCCATAGATTATCCAACACCTTCCAAAGTTTTCTCCTTCCTCTTTTATTGTTATTATTATTGATAATTTTGGTAGGATCTACCCTTTGGCCAAATTTTAAGTATGCAATATCAGATTGTAAGCTGTAGGCACTATACTGTATAGTAGGTCTCCAGGATTTATTTTGTGATACAGGAGTTTTCTAATTAGAACGCTATCTAGATACCACAGGGGTATGAATTCCTCACTAGATTAGCCATCTGTATGTGGGATCTAGCTTAACCAATGAACAAAGCCATACCAGTACCCTCCCTGTTGAAATATGTTGAAATATATCCCATTCATTTCACAAATGGCAAACACTCCTTCCCACTCTGGCTCCAGGCATAATGGAAGGCCAGTTACATTTTGTATCCTTGGTTTCATAGATTGCCCAGTAACTAGGTACCACAGCAATTTATCACCTGCTATGGTTTGAATATTTGTGTCTCTTCCAAAATTTATTTTGAAACTGAATCCCCAATGCAACAGTATTAAGAGGTGGGGCCTTTGGGAGGCAATTAGGCCATGGGGGCTCCACCTTCATGGATGGCATCAGTGCCTTTTAAAGGGGGTGGAGGAAACTAGCTGGGCTTTTTGCCCCAAGGTCTTCTGCTATGTGAGAACACAGCAATAATACAGCATCTTGGAAGTAGAGACAGGGCCCTAACTAGACACTCAACCTGCTGGCACCTCAATCTTGGACTTCCAGCTTCCAGAACTCTGAGAAAATAAACTTATGCTCTTTATAAATTACTCAGTCTGTGGTATTTTGTTATAGCAGCAGGAACAGACTAAGACAACATCTATACTAATTTATTAATCCCTGTAAACAATACTTTATGCCAACTCTGCACAAGATAATGCCCAAGAGTGAAGCTGCACTGAAATGTGGATAAAACTCTAGTCTTTAAACTTTTAGATGTTAAAGATGGGTAAAACTTTCATTCATTTGTATTTATATACTTCTGCTAATAGGTCTTAAATAATAATAAGTCCCTTGAGGGTGAATGTTATTCATTTCACTCATCTTTAATTAAACACAGGGCAATGTCTCATATTCATTGACATGTACAGATTTTACAGAGTACTATGTCTATAGTATATAATCTATAGCCATTTGTTTATGAGGTTGAGCCATGGCCATAACTCAATGCCTTGCTTCTTACAGTTGTCAACAACAAAGAAAGGTAAACTAAATTCTACTTAATTAGTATGAAATCCCTGGCCTTTTATTAATCGTATTGAAAAAATATTTCTTCAAAATATTTTGAGTATCTACTGGGTGCTGGGTATTTGTGTCAGAAGCCAGTGATCTCATTTAATCTTCACATCTGCCCTTCAAAGAATGTATTAGGGTATACATTTTATAAGTGGGAAACTGAATATCATAGATTTCTGTATCTTTATTTCACGCATATTGCAGCTCATTATAATCAGACTTCTATTGTCATCTATCTATTGAAAGTTCACCAGTAAATGCCATTAGTGATCTCCTTATTTATAAATGAAATGAGCATTTTGAGTTCTAATCTTCCTTGACTTTGGCAAAATTTTATACTGTAATCACTTTTCTTTTGGAGACCCTTTCTAATTTTCTCCATAACATCATTCATCCCTGGATTCCCTTCTACATCTTCCCAGTTTATTTCATGGATCCTTTTCCCCTTATCTATCCTTTAAATATTGTAATTCCATGGGGTTCTAAATTCATCCTGTTTCTCCTCTGTCTACACATTCTCACACCGAACTCTCATTTACTCTAATAACTTCAATTATTATCTCTATACTGACCATCCTGTATCAACACCTCCAATCCAAATCTCTCCCTAGAACCCTGACTCATATTCCCAACTTTCTACTGGAACTAAATGTACCATAGGCACTGCAGACTTGATGTTTCCCAAACTGAACTCATAATCCTTCCATAGACCAAGCCCCCACCCCTAAACTCCACCACCCTCTCTCTCTCTCTCTGTCTCTCTATTTCACACACACACACACACACACACACACACACACACACACACACCCCTCTGCTCTTAATTTTATCCTCTTCCTCAAGGTCCTACTTTAGAGAAAGGCAATACTATTCCCCTGGTTTTTCCCAAACATGAGCTTCAGCCCACAAATCTAAGCATTGGCCAAATCCCAACTCCATTTTCCCCACCTAATATCATACCAATCATTGCCTCCTCTCCATCCTGACTGCTACACTCAACCACCAGCAAATCCTTCCAAAAGATTGTTTCTCTGCTTAAACTCTTTCACTACCTTCTCTGAGTCTTCAGGATAAAATCTCTAGTGTGAAATACACTCCTATTCTCTAAACTTGCTTGATCATAAGAAACAAATATGTTCTTGCTAAATGTCTGGGTTTTTAAGTATCACACCTAGAGAGTCGATCTCACAGGGTCTGGGAGACGGTGAGTTGCTATGAATCTATACTTTTAACAAACTCCTTGGATTCTATTGAACAAGAAAATTTGATAAATTATGGTATGTAAGTCTCTTTATAATCTGGTAGCTGCCCAATTTTTACTATGCACTATCATTATTTAGCAACCTCTGATATCTACCATTATGCCTGGCATTTGGCTGGATGAGTTAATGAATAAACATGTCAAGATGGAATTCATAACTGGGATCTTACTCCGAAAGTCCTGGCATTAGTCAAAGAGTGATAGAAAGAAAGATACAAGGAGAATACAATGAAAAGAAAGGATTTGCCACCATCTCATTGGAAGCTGATAGTGTAAACTTACCACTGACTTTATTTCCATGGTATAAGTGCAAAATTCATTCATACATGCAGAAAATGTGTTGACCATCAAACTATAAGCCAGTCATTTTATGAGCACCAAGAACAGACTGACGATCAAGACAACCACATTTCCTGTCATCATGAAGCTTCTAGTCTAGTGAAGAAGAGAGAAAATAAACCCATGAACAGGTAAGTATGATAACCACACGTTGTAAGTATTTGGGAAGAAAGAAGATGCTCTGTGAGATACTCAGGGAGTTGTACTTCAAATAGCCAGAGAAAGCCTGATTGTGGAGGTGATATTTACACTGAAAGATGAAAAGATTCCATGTGATGAGCTTTTTGAGGAATGCTGGATTTTTCAGTGCTGGATGAAGAAAAAAAATATTAAATAAAGGACTTTGGACATTTTTGAATAGTTTATTTAATTACAGAAGTATCTATTTGGGGCACAGATTATTATGGCAATGTTTCAACAGCAGAATAGCCCATACTCTAGCATTCATTGAGGAGGTTGCACACAGATCATCCCTTTTATTCTGGTACTAGGGAAAGAAACATTTTGTTTAACATTTCTTATTTCATAATTTTCTTTATTTTGTTTTTTGTTGTGGTTGTGTGTAGTGTTTGTTATAGAACGCTCAATATGTGACTGTGGTAAAATGATTAAGCCAACAAAAGGGTTTTCATGTGCAGTAAGGGATATTTGTGTGTTTTTTGAAATACCTTATATGAGATGAAGTTATTAAAATGGAGGTTATTATTGCATAAGAACATCCAATGTTGAGAATCGTTGGATACCAAGATCAATAAGTTACTCGAAGAAAAATAATAAAATAAAATGAGGAATACTCTTGGAAAATAAAGATTTTCAAATCATGGAGTAACAATTTTGTAAACACACTGTTAAGATTCTATTAGAAGAGAAACTCTCTTCACATTAAGGAGGGGTGACAAAGATATCATTGCTTATATTTGATCTGGATTGGCGACAAAGTCTCATTCTGAATGGTCATAATTTTTGTAGTGATACAAAGAGCCCCGGCTTTTGTGACTATGCCTTTTTAGGCTGTGTAAGGAAGAGAACATTTTTATGGTCACAGGCAAAGACAGACAGGAGAGCAAGATACTATTTTAATACGAAACTGTACCCATTTATCACACTTTTAATAAAACGAACTATAACAAACACATTTTAAAACACAATATATAATATCTATCTCAGAAGGTTAAATTTTCAAAAGTAAAATTTATACCAAATACTGAACAAATTTTTTAGCATCCACAAATGTTCTAATATTTAATATAATATAATTCATTTAAGACTATGACACAACAATGTAATTTGTAAATGTTGACTGTCTAACCTTCAGACAACTTGATGAAAAAAAATCATTCATTATAGAGACCTTCACTTTTACATCTGTAACAATATATTTAATATTAGAACCACATAAAAAGAATAAGAAAATCAAAAAAATCTTTTAAAAGACCTTGTCATATTTAGTTAAGAAAACTCATTAAATACTTTTTTCAGTCATTGTTTTACTGGACCTTCAATATTTTGGCAGATAATCATTTAATTCACCAAAAAGAGAGAAAAAGGAATTAATCGACAGAGATTTATATAGTACTTATGAAATGCTCAACATTGGGCTGAGTGTTACAGAAAAAAAAAGGATACATAAGAGTCAATCACTACCTTCAAGAAAATTACAGTTTAATTGGGAAATTGCATTAGCTCAATGGAAATAATTTTGGAATGATGCAATAATAGGGGTGGAGATGATTGAGAATGTTTTATAAAGCAACTGAGAAAGGTTGGGTCTTGAAGAAAAAGTAAAATTTTGAAAAATTTGAGAATATAAGGAAAATGAGACTAACATTTCTTGAGCCCTACTGGTTTCTAGATATGGTGCTAAATGCATCATGCACATTTTTATTTTTAATTCTCATAGCATCCCTGTGAGATAGGTAAAGTTATTCCCATTTTGAAGTTGAAGGAATTTAAGCTTAAAGAAGTGAACTAATTTATCCACAGTCCAGAGCTTACACTTGGCAGACGTGGGGTTTAAATACGGGTCTCTCGCTGTCCAATGTCTATGATTCTCTCCCCATAACAATATTCTAGAGGTGAGAAATGCTATGATGTAAAAATAGAGGCTTTGGAGAGTTTTCATGTGAGAGGGAAGAGGAAATAAAAATCAATAGGTACCTACAGAGATATGCCATTTCCCCCTCAAGTATTTCAGATTTCAGAGGTTTCCTTGGGCCTATTTTATCTCTGTAGTGGAATAGTTTTAATAAATCTGTCTCCTTTCACTCAGAGTATGACATTGCTCTTCATTTGGTTGCTCAAGTCATACTTGAGTTGTTTTATATCTTCATCCTCTTAGCTAATCCATTGGCAAAATCTGTTGTATCCATCTCAAAAACATTTACCTTGATGTT